>NW_010359472.1:486909-572030 GCF_000414095.1 Morus notabilis | reverse complement strand
TGTAAAGTTCAATATCTGAATGAATTAAATCTCATCTATTTTTCTATTACTTTTCAAAATATTGTGTCCTAATTTTTATATAAGTTCAGTCACGCTTTTCTTATGTAATTCTGTCATGCAATGTTTTGTTATTCAAATTATTTTGCGAATTGTCTTTTACTGCAATATTGTCATATTGATATATTGTCGATTTTAGATAACTTGTAATAATAATATTTCCGGAGTCAACATAGAGATTTAATCTATTCAGTTCTTTTATTTTGTGAATCAAAACTGAAATTGGTGAACGAAGCATTAGGAATTCTCGACACCTTACCGTTTTCTTCAACACAAATCTTTTCTCCTTTTTATTTTATTTGCAACAAAAATCTCAAAAACTCCCATTTTTTCTTAATTCAATTTTCTCTAACGCTCTTATTCTATTAGTCTTTCTTGTTATTTTGTTATCTCTCTGTGGATACGACCGCCCAAAAGTGATATTCACAAGCGGTCAATTGTAGCACAGGCGACGCCCTGCCACGTTTGTAGAGCTCAAAAAGAGCTTCGATTTGATATATTATAGGCCCAGCAATTATTTCTAGATTAAATGTTATGGCCATCTTCAGTTACAGTTCTTTGATTTTTTTTCCTTCGAAACTGATGAAAACAAGTGAATTTTAGGCCAAAAAAGTGGGTTGGTGGGCTACGCCCCGCCACGTTTGTAGAGCTCGAAAAGAGCTTGGATTTGGTATATTATGGGCCCAGCAACGATTTCGGGGTCAAAAGTTATAGTCGTCTTTAGTCTCAGTTCTTTCATATTTTTTTCTTCCGAAACTGATGAGAACAAGTGAATTTTGGCCCAAACAAATTGGGTTTGCTTGCCATGCCCTGCCACATTTGTAGAGCTCGAAAAGGGCTTCGATTTGGTATATTATAGACCCAGCAATGATTTCTGGATCAAAAGTTATGGCCGTCTTTAGTCACAGTTCTCTGATTTTTTTTCCTCCGAAACTGATGAAAACAAGTGAATTTTGGCCCCAAAAATTGGGTTGGCGGGCTATGCTTTGTTTTGTTTGTAGATCTTGAAAGGAGCTTCGATTTGGTAAATTATAGGCCCAGCAACGATTTCTAAATGAAAAGTTATGGCCGTCTTCAGTCACAGTTCTATAATTTTTTTTCTTCCGAAACTGATGAAAACAAGTGAATTTTGGCCCAAAAAATTGGGTTGGTAGGCTACGCCCTGCCACATTTGTAGAGCTCGAGAAGAGCTTCGATTTGGTAAATTATAGGCCCCGCAACGATTTTTGGATGAAAAGATATGGCTGTTTTAGCCACAGTTCTCTAATTTTTTTTCCTCCGAAACTGAAAAAAAAAGTAAATTTTTTCCCAAAAATTTGGTTGGCGGGCTACGCCCTGCCACGTTTGTAGAGCTCAAAAAGAGCTTCGATTTGGTATATTAGAGGCCCAGCAATGCTTTCTGAATCAAAAGTTATGGTCGTCTTCAGTCACAGTTCTCTGATTTTTTTTCCTCTGAAACTGATGAAAAACAGTGAAATTTGGCCCCAAATATGTGTTGGCGGGCTATTCTCTGCCACGTTTGTAGAGCTCGAAAAGAGCTTCGATTTGGTATATTATAGGCCTAGCAACGATTTATGGACCATGTTGGTAGAGCTCGAAAAGTGCTTCGATTTGGTATATTATAGGCCCAGCAATGTTTTCTAGATAAAATGTTATGGCCGTCTTCAATTACAGTTCTTTGATTTTTTTCCACCGAAACTGATGAAAACCAGTGAATTTTAGACCAAAAAAGTGGGTTAGTGGGCTATGCCCTACCACGTTTGTAGAGCTCAAAAAGAGCTTCGATTTGGTATATTATGGGCCCAACAACGATTTCTGGATCAAAAGTTTTGGCCGTCTTCAGTCATAGTTCTTTGATATTTTTTTCCTCTGAAACTGATGAAAATAAGTGAATTTTGGCCTAAAAAATTGGGTTGCGGACTACGCCCTGCCATGTTGCTAGAGCTCAAAAAGAGCTTCGATTTGGTATATTATAGGCCCAGCAACGATTTCTGGATCAAAAGTTATAGCTGTCTTCAGTCACAGTTCTCTGATTTTTTTTCCTTTGAAATTGATGAAAACAAGTGAATCTTAGCCCAACAAATTGGGTTGGTTTTCTACGCCCAGCCACGTTTGTAGAGCTCGAAAAGAGCATCGATTTGGTATATTATAGACCCAGCAACGATTTCTAGATCAAAACTTATGGCCGTCTTCAGTCACAGATCTACGATTTTCCTTCCTCCGAAACTGATGAAAACAAGTGAATTTTGGCCCAAAAATACGGTTGGCAGGCTTCGCCCTGCCACGCTTGTAGAGCTCGAAAAGCGCTTCGATTTGGTATATCTTAAGCCCAGCAACGATTTCTAGACCAAAAGTTATGGCTGTCTTCAGTCACAATTTTTCAATTTTTTTTCCTCCGAAACTGATCAAAACAAGTAAATTTTTTCCCAAAAATTGGATTACCAGGCTACTCCCTGCCCCTTTTGTAGAGCTCAAAAAGAGCTTCGATTTGGTATATTATAGGCCCAACAATGATTTCGGGATCAAAAGTTATGGCCGTCTTCAGTTACAGTTTTTGATTTTTTTTCCACCGAAATTGATGAAAACAAGTGAATTTTAGCTCAAAAAAGTAGGTTCGCGGGCAACGCCTTACTATGTTTGTAGAGCTCAAAAAGAGCTTCGATTTGGTATATTATGGGCCCAGCAACGATTTCTGGATCAAAAGTTATGACCGTCTCCAGTCACAGTTCTTTGATTTTTTTTCCTCCGAAACTAATGAAAACAAGTGAATTTTAGACCAAAAAATTGGGTTGGTGGGCTACACCCTGCCACGTTTTTAGAGCTCAAAAGGAGCTTCGATTTGGTATATTATAGGTTCAGCAATGATTTCTGGATCAAAACTTATGGCCGTCTTCTGTGACAGTTCTCCAATTTTTTTTCCTCCAAAACTGATGAAAACAAGTTAATTTTGGCCCGAAAAATTTGGTTCGCTGGGTACACCCTGTCACGTTTGTAGAGATCGAAAAGTGCTTCGATTTGGTATATTATAAACCCAGCAACGATTTCTGGATCAAAAGTTATGGTCGTCTTCAGTCACTGTTCTACGATTTTTTTTCCTCCGAAACTGATGAAAACAAGTGAATTTTGGCGCCAAAAATTGGGTTGGCGGGCTACGCTCTGCTCTGTTTGTAGAGCTTGAAAGGAGCTTCGATTTGGTATATTATTGGTTCAGCAACGATTTCTAAATAAAATGTTATGGCCGTCTTCAGTCACAGTTTTCTGATTTTTTTTCCTCCAAAACTGATGAAAACAAGTGAATTTTGGCCCAAAAAATATGGTTGGTAGGCTACGTCCTACCATGTTTGTAGAGCTCGAAAACAGCTTCGATTTGGTATATTACAGGCCCAGCAACGATTTTTAGATCAAAAGTTATGGCCGTCTTCAGTCACAGTTCTATGATTTTTTTTCCTCCAAAACGGATGAAAACAAGTGAATTTTGGCCCAAAAAATATGGTTTGTAGGCTACGCCCTGCCACATTTGTAGCGCTCGAAAAGAGCTTCGATTTGGTATGTTATAGGCCCAACAACGATTTCTGGATGAAAAGTTACGGCTGTCTTCAGTCACAGATCTTTGATTTTTTTTCCTCCGAAACTGATGAAAATAAGGGAATATTGGCCCAAAAAATTGGGTTGCCAGGCTATGCCCTGCCACGTTTGTTAAGCTCGAAAAGGGCTTCGATTTGGTATATTATAGGCCCAGCAATGATTTCTGGATCAAAAGTTATGGCCGTCTTCAGTCACAGTTCTTTGATTTTTTTCCTCTGAAACTGATGAAAACAAGTGAATTTCAGCCCAAAAAATTGGGTTAGCGGTCTACGCCCTACCACGTTGCTAGAGCTCAAAAAGAGCTTCGATTTGGTATATTATAGGCCTAGCAACGATTTCTAGATCAAAAGTTATGGTGTCTTCAGTCACAGTTCACCGATTTTTTTTCCTCCGAAACTGATGAAAACAAGTGAATCATGGCCCAAAAAATTGGGTTGGTTTCCTACGCCCTGCCACGTTTGTAGAACTCGAAAAGAGCTTTGATTTGGTATATTATAGACCCAACAACGATTTCTGGATCAAAAGTAATGGCCGTCTTCAGTCACAGTTCTCTGATTTTTTTTCCTCCAAAACTGATGAAAACCAGTGAATTTTGGCCCCAATAATGGGATGGCGGGGTACGCTCTGCCACGTTCGTAGAGCTCGAAAAGAGCTTCGATTTGGTTTATTATAGGCCTAGCAACGATTTCTGGATCAAAAGTTATGGCCGTCTTCAGTCACAGATCTCCGATTTTCTTTCCTCTGAAACTGATGAAAACAAGTGAATTTTGGCCCAAAAAATATGGTTGGCCGGCTACGCCCTGCCACATTTGTAGTGCTCGAAAAGAGATTCGATTTGGTATATTTTATGCCCAGCAACGATTTCTGGACCAAAAGTTATGGTTGTCTTCACTCACAGTTCTCCAATTTTTTCTCCTCCGAAACTGATGAAAACAAGTAAATTTTTTACCAAAGATTGGGTTGGCAGGCTACTACCTGCCACGTTTATAGAGCTCAAAAAGTGCTTCGATTTGGTATATTATAGGCCTAACAAGTGTTTCTGGATCAAAAGTTATGGCCGTCTTCAGTTACAGTTCATTGATTTTTTTCCTCCGAAACTGATGAAAACAAGTGAATTTTAGCCCAAAAAAGTGGGTCGGTGAGCTACGCCCTGCCACATTTGTAGAGCTCGAAAAGAGCTTCGATTTGGTATATTATTGCCCCAGCAACGACTTCTGGATAAAAAGTTATGGCCGTCTTCAGTCACATTTCTTTGAATTTTTTTCCTCTGAAACTGATGAAAACAAGTGAATTTTGGCACAAAAAATTGGGTTGGCTGGCTATGCCCTGCCACGTTTGTAGAGCTTGAAATGAGCTTTGATTTGGTATATTATAGACCCAGCAACGATTTATGGACCAAAAGTTATGGCTGTCTGCAGTCACTGTTCTCTGATTTTTTGCCTCCAAAAATGATGAAAACAAGTAAAATTTTTCCCAAAATTGGGTTGGCAGGCAACGCGCTGCCACGTTTGTAGAGTTCGAAAAGAGCTTCGATTTGGTATATTATAGACCCAGCAACGATTTCTGGATCAAAAGTTATAGCCGTCTTCAGTCACAGTTCTCATTTTTTTTTCCTCCGAAATTGATGAAAACAAGTTAATTTTGGCCCCAAAAATTAGGTTGGAGGGCTACACCTTCCTACGTTTGCAGAGCTCGAAAAGGGGTTCGATTTGGTATATTATAGACCCCACAACGATTTCTGGATCAAAAGTTATGGCCGTCTTCACTCACAGTTCTCCGATTTTTTTCCTCCGAAACAGATGAAAACAAGTGAATTTTGGCCCCAAAAATTGGGTTGGCGAGCTACACCCTACCACGTGTGTAGAACTCGTAAAGAGCTTCGATTTGGTATATTATAAGCCTAGCAACGATTTCTGGATCAAAAGTTACAGCCGTCTTCAGCTACTGTTCTCCGATTTTTTTCCTCCGAAACTGATGAAAACAAGTGAATTTAGGCCGCCAAAATTCGGTTTGCGGGCTATGCCCTGACACGTTTGTAGAGTTCGAAAAGTGCTTCGATGTGGTATATTATAGGCCCAACAACGATTTCTAGATCAAAAGTTATGGCCATCTTCAGTTAAAGTTTTTCGATTCTTTTCCTCCAAAAATGATAAAAACAAGTGAATTTTGACCCAAAAAATTGGGTTGGCGGGCTACGCCCTGCCACGTTTGTAAGTCTTGAAAAGAGCATCGATTTGGTATATTATAGGCCCAACAACGATTTCTGGATCAAAAGTTATGGCCGTCTTCGGTCGCAGTTCTCCTATTTTTTTTCCTCATGTTAATTTTGGCCGAAAAAAATGGGTTGGCGGGCTATGCCCTACCACGTTTGTAGAGCTCGAAAGGAGCTTCGATTTGGTATATTATAGGACCAGCAACGATTTCTAGATCAAAACTTATGGCCGTCTTCAGTTATTGTTCTCCGATTTTTTTTCCTCCAAAACTGATAAAAACAAGTGAATTTTGGCCCAAAAAATTGGGTTGGCGGGCTATGCCCTGCCACATTTGTAAAGCTCGAAAAGAGCTTTGATTTCGTATATTATAGGCCCAGCAACAATTTCTGGATCAAAAGTTAGGACCGTCTTCGTCATAGTTCTCTGATTTTTTTTCCTCCGAAACTGATGAAAACAAGTGAATTTTGGCCAAAAAAATTAGGTTAGTGGTCTACACCGTTCCACATTTGTAAAGCTCGAAAAGAGCTTCGATTCAGTATATTTTAGGCCCAGTAACGATTTCTGGATCAAAAGTTATGGCCGTCTTCTGTCATAGTTATCCGACAAAAATTTAATTTTTTGATGGGTACTTTTCTATTACTTGCAGTCTGACACTAAACTCTGAATAATTTGACACTGAACTAATTTCTTAATCGCGTCATATTTCGTATTGTGTCAAGTCTTAAAATTATTTTAAGACTAAAAATCTAGGCTTAAGTTTTTCTGCATTTTATCCAAGTAATGACACCGTTATCGACGGTGTCAACTCCTAAGCTCGGATTGTATTTTTCTACTAAAAATGTTACTCATGTGACCTCTATTTACCTGTTCAGCAGTTAAAGATTTTCTCGTTTACCATAGTGTTTCTCAGTACGCTGCTAACATCGTATTGTGTTTAAAAATTCTTTTAATTAAAATTCTCAAGTTATTCACAGATTGAAATCTCGTCCGCCTTAGAACGCGGTGTGAATTATTAACCGAATTTACTTGATCATAATATATGAATTTTACATAAATGTAAATATTAATTTCATAAATCCTTCAGTCACAAAAATGAACATGAAATTTTTATAAAAATCCTCTATTTAAATACATTACATTATTTAATTTTAGAATTTTCTCGGTAATTACATTCTAAGTCTTGTGGTAAGATGGTTGTTGATGCATATGATGTTGGAGAAAATTTTATGGGTTGTTTGGTTGGGGGATTCGTACCCTGATTCGAATCATGGTTCATGGTTCGTTACAGTATTTTCTCTCACAAAAAACACACGTAAATCGAGAATGATTTTGAATTTATGAACCAAATGTCCACTTAGTGTAGAGGGTGAAAAGAATGCAGAAACAAGAGAGGGTTTGAGGCGTATAAGAATACTTTCCTTTAAGGTTTTATTTGCCCTCACTTCTCAAAGTTTTCTAATGAGTTTTAATAGCAAATTACCCCTAAGATACAACAAACTCTTGAACACAATATCAAGCAACAACATTGAGTTCCATAATATGAATGAAGTCTGCAAATTTTTTGAAGAATTAATAAAGACAGATGTGATATTTCATGAATGAATGCATCCTCTTTAAACATTACAACCATTCACATAAAGGTATCTTTTCAATGTAAATGTATCTTTTCATGGATTAATACATCTATTACGATAATTATATCTATTGCTAATTGATGTTCATATATGTATGAAAGCATATCACCAATGGATGTAATGGTTCGAAACGTTTTAGATCACATAAACTCATGAAAACATTATTTTCTGCATAATTTTCGCTACAGCGGATGTTTTCCCACTGGAGCCGCAAATGGACCCGAGACATGCAAACATTTCGGCTGCAGTCAAAATATTTCGGCTACAGCCGGTTTGGCCGAATCAAAGCAGTTTTTTCTGCTGCAACTTTTTGAAGTCCCTTTAACACGAGTTTTCATGTTTTAATACTTAAACAAGTTGTGATCTTGATCAAGACATATTAAAATCTCTCTAACAACCCCTACTAGATTGTAATATTTCTCTAGAATTAACAACGATAAACACATACATACATGAAGGTATCTTTCGATTTTAACCTCCAATTAGTGACTATAATTCAAAGTATTCACAAGACAACAATGTGCTTTACATTAAACTTTGTCTCTTGAGCAAATACCGGAAATATATCACATATGTGTTATCCCAGACTTAAAATATGTTCCAATCATTTAGCACTATTCCGGCCATGTGCTCTATCTTGGATTCATGAACATTTACAAGACTAAATCACGGTCTTGTTAGGAACGACACCATTCCTTATGTTCACTTAGGTGAAGTTTCGAATTATATCTCTAGGTATTATGAGACTCGAACTCCATCCGCTAGGTTCTTGTTTGTCATAACATAAACAATATTGATAACATCATCGGTTATTAATTGTTTCACATATTCATGTCTCAAGCTAATATGTCTAGATTTTTCATTATAAACTTTGTTATAAGCTCTAGACAAAGTAGCTTCACTATCGCAGTACAAAGAAATAGATGGCATCGGTTGTGGCGACAACTCAATATCAAATAATAGATTTCTCAACCATTCCACTTCTTTGCCCACAGTGGCAAGTGCTATAAACTCACTCTCTATCGTAGAATGAGTTATGCACGTTTGTTTCTTAAAAGCCTAAGAGACGGGTCCTCCCGTAATTATGAAAATCCAACCGGGTGTGGATTTGTTATCACTTGCCATTGTTATCCAACTTGTATCCGAGTACCCTTCAAGTACCGCCAGATAGTCATTATATGACAAACCTAAATTAATGGTTCTTTAAGATAACCAAGTACTCTACCAATTGCATTTCAATGTTCAACACCCGGGTTACTTGTGAACCTAGACATTTTGCATACCGCAAATGCTATGTCGGGTCTTGTACAATGCATGACATACATTAAGTTACTAATCGCACTAGCATATTCAAGTTGTGCCACCGTTCAGCATGCATTCTCTAGTAATTTAATACTAGAATCATATGGGGTATTTGCTTATTTAAACTTCAAATGATTGAATTTAAAAAGCACGTTCTCAATATAATGAGATTGACACAACGACTAACCCCCACTGTGCTTCCTCACTTTTACACCTAAGATAGTATCTACCTCACCAAGATCTTTCATATTAAATTGTGAAGTTAGATATTTCTTAGTATCATTTATCCCTTGCATGTTTGTTCTAAAGATAAGCAAGTTATCAACATATAAACATATAATCACACCAAAATTATTTGTAAATTTAGAGTATATGCATTATCCACATTATTATGCTTAAAACCATGAGATAAAATGACATTATCAAATTTTTCATGTCATTGTTTTGGTGCTTGCTTTAAGCCATAAAGCGACTTGACTAACTTGCAAAACTTCTTTTCATTTCCAAGCAATATGAACCCTTCGGGTTATTCCATATAGATTTCCTCATCAAGATCACCATTTAGAAAAACCGTCTTAACATCCATTTGATGTACATGCAAATTGTTTATTGATGCAATTGCAAATAGCACTCTTATGGATGTCAATCTAGCTACCGGAGCATATGTATCAAAGTAGTCTATACCACGCTTTTGTTTAAAGCCCTTGACTACCAATTTAGCCTTGAATGTTTGTATAGACCCATCAATCTAGCTACTGGAGCATTTGTTGCTTATTGGTTTTGATCCCGGAGGAAGATCAATCAAGATCCAAGTTTGATTCGATATAATCGAATCCATTTCATCATTTACGGCATCTCTCCAAAAGGAGGCATTCCTAGAAGACATAGCTTCACTAAATTTCTTTGGATCTTCTTCTACATTAAGCAACAATGATATTTTATTAAGTACACCATTTCTATCTCCTTCAACCAAAAAGGTTAAAGCTTGAGATGAAATAAAATCCGGTGCTAAGTCCTTTTCTTTTCTTTCACGTTGACTTCTTCTCGGTTCGAAAGATGTCATAGACTCTTTCTTTTTATTAGTGGAGGTACCGGGAATGTCAACACATGGTTGATTAACATTAGATTCTAATTTAGTGGAAGAATCAAGGCTAAACTTGTTCTCAATAAATTCAACATTTCTTGATTCCACAATGACATCAGAATCTAGATTCAATAATCTATAAGCCTCGGAATTTTCAGTATATCCTACGAAAACACTTTTAATTCATCTAGCACCTAACTTTGATGATTTAGGGTCAATCACTCTATAAAAGGCTAGACAGCCCCACACCCTTAAATACATCAAGTTTGATTTTCTTCCTTTCCATACTTCATATGGAGATACATGTATTTTCATAGATGTAATTATATTGTGAACATGACATGCAGTAAGTAAAGCTTTCCCACATAAATTATTAGGCAATTTAGCATTAAAAAGCATAGATTTAATCATATCGGTAAAAATTATATTCTTTCTTTCAACCAATCCATTTTGTTGAGGAGTAAAAGGGGCTGACCTTTGGTGAATAATATCATGCTCTTCACAGAAAGCATCAAATTCATTTGAGAAATATTTACCACTTCTATCACTTCAAACCATTTTGATCTTTTTGTCTTTTTGGCTCTCAACTTCAGCCTTATAAATTTTAAATTTATCAAAGACTTCATCTTTTGTTCTAAGTAAATACACATAAGTGTATCTAGAACAATCATCAATGAAAGTGATTAAGTATCTCTTTCCTCCTATTGTCAAAATACCATTATACTCACAAATATCGATATGAATCATATCCAATATTTGAGTATTTCGTTCAGCTCTAGGAAATGGTTTCTTAGTCATTTTTGCTTGTATGCAAATTTCACACTTATCATTTTTAATATCTTTACAATTAATCAAACCATGTTTAGACATATTTCAAAGATCTAAAATTTAAGTGTGCTAAACGTGCATGCCAAACATCAAAAGAATCAATAATATAAAGAGAATTCACATCATCTTTATTATTAATGCTAAGTTTGTACATGTCATCACAATAATATCTCTTTCCCACAAAGATCTCATTCTTAGATACAATACAATTATTGTCCTCAAGTACAATCTTAAGCCCATTCGTACACATTAGACTAGCGGATACAAAATTTTTTCTGATATCATGAACATGAAGAACATTGTTCAAAGTAAGCTTCTTTCCGGAAGTAAAGTTGATCTTCACCACACCTCTCCCGGCAACCATCGATGCATCATTGTTCCCCATGAGAACTGTTTGTCATTCCTTTTCTACTTTGTATGATGAGAACAAATTCTTGTCATTACAAACTTGAATTGTGGCACCAGAATCGAGCCACCATTCGGAGGATTTAGTTGCAGCCATGTTAGTTTCAGTAATCATGCCAATTTACATTTCTGAGACCATAGCACAAATATCTTCGGATTTCTCTTCAACAGTATTGGCCTTGTTGGTGTTAACTTCTTCCTTTTTCTTCTTGTATCTGCAGTCATTTTGGCGATGGCCTTTATTTTCACCAAAAATTAATTTCCAGAAAATTTTTTTTGGCCATTACCGGGCTTTTTGAACTTCTTGTCATTATTGACTTTGAAGTTCTTAGAAAACTTACTAGCTTCGGCAACATTAACCTTAAAGGAATCTATAATCTTGCCCTTGGGATCACGAGAATCAGTCTCTTTTTCGATCCTTAAGTGTTCTTGTAATTCCTCTAAAGTTATGTCATCTCTCCTATGAATGAGTTTCTTTCTATAACTATTCCAACTTTGAGGCAATTTAACAATAATTGCCCCTACTTGGAATGATTCAGAAATTTCAACTTTCAATTCACAAAGCTTAGTAACAATTGCAATTCATGTATTTGATCTAGAACGGACTTAGTATCAACCATGACAAATTCAAGATATTTTAAGATGAGAAATTTTTCCGTAACTTCCTTCTCAGTTTTGTATTTGTATTCAAGAGCGTTCCAAATCTTCACCGGAGATTCCATCGAGTTGTAGAGATCGTAGAGCCTATTGAAGAGAGTGTTGAGAATATGACCCCGACACTTGACTTCATCATCTTCACGCTTCTTCCTTGTAGCCTTCAATTCTTCAGAATCATCCTCTTTTGGTTCCGGAAGTGGCTCCAATTTCAGATCAAGCACATAGGCGATCTTGAGCATGGTGAGAAGGAAGAACAACTTTCCCTTCCAGCGGGTGAAATTGGTACCATCGAATCGATCAAGTTGGACATTCGGATTGAGAAAAGACGTCATGCTCTTTTCAACCTCCATTGTAGTAACTTAAAACCTTAAAGATTGTTGGAGAAAATTTTAGTGTAGAGGGTGAAAAGAATGCAAAAACAAGAGAGGGTTTGAGGCGTATAGGAATACTTTCCTTTAAGGTTTTATTTGCCCTTACTTCTCAAAGCTTGCTAATGAGTTTTAATAGCAAATTACCCACAAGATACAACAAACCCTTAAACACTATCTAGTAATAATATTGAGTTCTAGAACATGAATCAAGTCTGTAAATTTTCTAAAGAATTAATAAAGACCAATGTGTCATTTCATGAATGAATGCATCCTCTTTAAACATTACAACCATTTACATAAAGGTATCTTTTCAATATAAATGTATCTTTTCATGGATTAATACATCTATCATAATAGTTATATGTATTGCTAATTGATGTTCAGATATGAATGAAAACATATCACCAATGGATGTAATGGTTCAAAACGTTTTAGATCACATAAACTCATAAAAATATTATTTTCTGCATAATTTTCGCTGCAGTGGATGTTTTCCTGCTGCAGCCGCAAACGGACCCGAGACATGCAAACATTTTGGCTACAGCCAAAATATTTCGGTTGCAGCCGATTTGGCCGAATCAAAGCAGTTTTTTCTGTTGCAACTTTTTGAAGTCCCTTTAAAACGAGTTTTCATGTTTTAATACTTAAACAACTTGTAATCTTGATTTTCTGATTAACCAATGAAATTTTGAGGCATAATCACGGTAAGACTAGTTGAGTGCACTAAGCTATTTGAGTACTGACCTATCTTGTGCTCAATTCTTGTTTGCATGCTTGTCCTAAATAGTTTTGCCTTTTACTTGAGTGAATATCAGTTTTTTTCCAACTCTATGAGTGAATCTCTTGATTTCAAAATGATACACATCTTTATCTGTGAGGATATGCAGTTGAGGTTTTGATATGATTAAGTTTTTAGGTTATAGGTGTTGCGGTCTGTGGAAGGAAAGGTTTCACACGACGCTTTGGAAGTTATGATTGAAAAGATCTTACTAGCGTCTATGATCTCTAACCAACGTTTGATTGAAAAGCTTAAGCAGTTTTGCACATTTCTGTGAGATACAGATCACATGCCATGGGCCGTTTTAGTAGTGCTATAGATTTTAAAAAAATTGTTTTTAGTTGTGATAAAAGAAAAAAAAAGCTGTTACAAAAAACAGTTAAGTGTTTAGTAAACTGTAATTATACAAGTGTTATTAGTTTTAAAAGCAGTGTAATAGCGTTTGGTAAATTATGAAGTTAAATTGTTGTGGGTAGTTAAGATGATCATAATTAATAATCTTAAATTAATATATAAAGTAATTAATAATTGATAATTATTTAGCAAATAAAAATTAATATATTAATAATATAATAATAATAAATTATCATTAATGAGTACATTAGTAATTAAACTATATATATAATAAATTAATATGCTAAATAATTAAAAATAGTAATTAGTAATTAATTATAAGTAATTATTATGTTAGTAATGTACTCATATTTATTAGATTATAAGTAATTAATTAGTGTACTTAGAAAAATAATTGTAATTATAATTTAATATTAATTATTAATTGAGTAATTACTATTTATTTTTTAGTTACCAACTATTTACTAATTAATAAATTATAATTAACATAATATATGATTGATATATTAATTATTAATTATTTATTTAATAACTTATTATTACTTATTTCATTGTTAATATGTTATATAATTAATTTTTGACTTACTATAACTAGTTAGTTACTATATTTTTTATTATTTTATTAGCAAATAAATAGTTACTATATTTTTATTATTTTATTAACAAAATTAAAACCTTAATAGTAATAAATTAATATTTAATAAATAATTAAATAATTACTATCTATTTATTAGTTATTAAGCATATCTATTTATTAATTATTAATTAATTTATAATATAATTAGTAATTAAAAATTAATTATTTAATATAACTTTGTTGATAATGATTAATTGTACTATGCTGATTCTCGTAAAATTTAAAAGTCAAAGTTGTTTTTGGGCTGTTTCTAATTTTAGTTGTAGATTCTTTAAAAAAATTTTAAAAAGTCACTTTATATGATTTTTATCAAACACCATTATCAACTTATGGTTAGAGAATTAATTTTAGGCTCTAAGAAGTCCTACCAAACGCACTTCATGTTTCATTGCGCTTAAATTTCTAGGGAGTAGTAATAAATTAATTGAGGGTTGTGCTAAGTGCATAAAATTGCACTTTTATAGTGCTTAATATTAAATAAAATATATACGCTTGAATAGTACATTCTCATAATTTTATTCAAAATATTTAAATTGAAAATTTTATAGTTTTACTTAATTATTTACAAATTTAAAAAGTAGTAGAAAAGACATATATTTGAGTTTTCTTCTACAGTTAAAAGATCTAAAAAAATATCATATCTAATTTTTTTTATTATAATTAAAAATTTAGTAAAAGTAAAAGACGTGGAAGCCATGAAACTCAGCTATCAAATCAGCCATTTGAGCCACCAAACCGAGCTGAGCCACCTCCATCCTTTGAATCCGCGCTTGCCAGCTCATCACGTGAACACCACTTTAGTGGCTTTTCTTCATGCATTTACTGCATCCCCAGCATGCACGCGCGAGTGTGTGTCACGGCTAACCTCCAGTGCACGTTTTTGCTTCATGCGGTCTCCAGCGCGTTTAAGTCTTCAACTCCATGGGCTCGCGCCTGTCAACGCTTGCTCAGTCTTTCTCCCACTCACGCCAGCACTCCAGCACACATCAATGCCTGTCAACGCTTGCTCAGTCTTTCTTCGAATGAACAAGCTTCCCATTTATGATATATTTTATTTCCCGTTCATCTGTAATTTTCGTTTTTGTTATTTGTTTCCTTAATTTTTAAACACTATAAATAAAGGAATTTGGATTGTTCAATTTCTGTTTAAATTAATTTTTTGTTCAATTTTCTATCGTCTTATTATCATTCTCATATATATATATATATATTTTAAAACTTATGAGAATGTCACGTAAGTTAGGTTAGAATTTTCTTTGGTGAGATTAGAGATAAATTTTTGTTGAGTGATCTAATCTGGGTTTTGATGTTTATATGCTGTAACGTTCTCAAATTCGAGTAAATTAAATCTCATTATATCTTTTATATATTTTCAAAATATTATGTGCTAAACTTTTATATAAGTTCAGTCATATTTTTCTTATGTAATTTTGTCTCGCATTGTTTTGTTATTTAAACTATTTTGCGAGTTAATCTTTTATTGTAATATTGTCAAAATTGATATATTATCCATTTAGGATAACATGTAGTAATAATTTTTGTGAAATCAATGTAAGGATTTAGTTTACTTAGATACTTTTATTTTGCGAATCAAAACATAGATTGCAAACGAAACGTAAGGAAATCTCGACGCCTTACTATTTTTATTGTTGAATTTTCTTCACACAATAATATTCTTTTATTTTATTTTATTTTATTTGCGACATCACAAATATATTCGTTTCGTATTTTGTTTAGTTATTTAGTTTTTTCTAACACTTTTTTCTACTAATCTTTGTTGTTTATTTTTGTCACCTCTCTATAGATACGACCGTTCTTTTGTGTTATAATTGACTAAATGTGATCGAACTGATAAACCCCCACACGCTGTATATAACCAAAAAAAAAAAGGTGCGAAATTCTTGCTAATATTTTGCCACGCTTTAGTATTAGTATCAGTACTATAATGTCTAGTTTGAGAGCATTGCTTACCATGTGGTGTAAGTATAACCTTTCAATCTGCAAGAGTTAATGGCAAAGATCTTGTATTGTAAAGGCGTCCTACTTGTGACCGTAAGGTCATTAAATGTCACTAATAACAATGGAAAAACATAGTTTAATATCGAGAGAAGGAAAAATTTATCTCACTATTATATATAAGATGTGGCGTTAATTATATATAAGATGTGGCGTTAGCCATAGTAACCATGGCTCAGCGATCACCAAGCCTTTGAGGCTATTGAAAATGGGGTTTGCATACATTATAAAGTGAAATATTATATATGTCACAAATGGTTATTACCATACATAAATAAACAACAATCAATCATCTTTTAGGTAACAAACACAATAGCGTATTTGTCCAAATCCCAAGAAATTTTCACATTCTGCTTTCACGAATGTTGATGGGAAATCTCTTCTGCATTTTAAAGCACATTCTAATCCAGTCTTGCATACTCCGTGAATAACTTTCTTTGATACCGTCACTTTACAAAAAATAAAAAATAAAAAAAATAAAGCAATTTAAGTATTAGAATTATATATTAGTGAATTAATAAGTAAATATAATTTGTACATGTGCATGTTTGTGTTGCATTAAGAAGAACGAGGCCTAAAAACCTTGTCAGCTTTTGAGGAGTAGATCAACCAGATCTCTTGCGAGTCAAAATCATGAATAAAGCATATTTGAAGTCGTTTACTATGAGACTTTTTTTTTTTTTCTTTTTAAGAGGATGTGAAATAAAACTCCAAATAGTGTGATTTACTATTTGAATAAACCCGCAGCCATAATATTTGTAAGGAACTTACCAAAGCAGAATTATAATAAGAATCGTAAATTCATGATAGGGAACTATACACTTAAACGCTTTAAATGTCTCTTTTTTAAAATGCATTAAACATAGGACGAGAAAACCTTAAAAATTGTTATAATTGCTAGAATATTTTAGAGGTTTTTTTTTTTTTTTTTTTTTTTTTTTTTTTTTTTTTTTTTTTTTGCATTGAATCAATAGGTTAAAAAATAGTAGACATAATTTATAGATAGTTATGACTGATACTTGCGGGGGCGGACACATGGCTCACTTTTTAAAAATAAAAATTTGACTCTTTGAAAGATTTTAACTTTTTATTTTACTCCCACTAAATTTTATATTCTCATATATGCCCTCTGACTTTTACCATTTTTCTTCATTTTATTCCTAGATTTCATTTATAAACAAGTTAACTCATTTACTCACGAGCAATTGTAATGCCTTTTATGATATTTTATATTTTTTACTATATCACATTTATATTATCTTGATGTTGAATTTACATTTTTTTGGTATGGGCTTGATTTTGACTATAAAAAAACCTGATTATTCTAAACATTTTACAATTTTTTTTCCTAATTCTTTCATTTTATTGACGGCGTTAATTTGGATTTGTTTTATAGTTAAATTGACCGTTGGTCAAGAAAATATAAGAATGAAGCATAATTTTAAAATCAGAAGCTATAAATGTGACAAATATAAAATATAAGGTATGGTTTTTTTATCTCCTTGAAATGCAAGATATTGAAATGAAAAAAAAAAATCTATGGTAGAGCATTCTTATTGGTAATGCACAATTCTATATGCAAAATTGATCAAAATTTACATCAAAATAAAAGAGGTATACAAAAACACCTTTTTATATATTAAAAAAATCTAAAGTTTCAACACAAAACCCTACAATGATGTATTTTTTCATATAATAAAATTCATAATATATACTTAATAGTTCTTGAAAAATATTATAATATATATTTATAATATATATTTTTATGTTATTTATATTTTAGAAAAAAAAATATATAGATCCGTCCACTGAAATAAAATGCTAGCTCTGTCACTGGATACTTGTATAAGCCATTAAGCACTAAGTGATGCGAGCCTACCACTTAGTTTGCATTGATCATCTAATTACTAATATCAAGGTAGTCTGGTAGATATATCATTGAATTGAGAAGGAACACAAACTCAGAAATAAAGTTTTTGGTTCTACAAAATCACAACTTGTTTGGATTCTTTGGTCTTACTAATTTGAGTTTGTAAGAAATCACAACCCTTCATCATGACAGAATATTACATAACTACAATATGTAAATTGGAAAATGCGCTTTTCTCGTGAACTAACTTGAGTTTTCAAAAATGACAAAGGAAAGTGATCAAATAAATGGACTTATATCTCATTGGCATTTCGAACTTGTACATACTACATATGTGAGGTCCAAGGACAACAATCTTTTGTCATTTATAAGATGTATATAATGGAGGAAAGCTAATTTATGTTGTTACTTACTACAATTGATGTATTAATTCATTTTTATTTTAATCCTTTTCAGCAAAGCCCGGCCAAATAAAAATATTTTGTTACTCTTTTCTCAGTGAGTTAAAAAGTTGCATGCTTTTAACGGAAGGACACGGGTTGCTTGGAGAGCATCAGAAGCAACACGCATGATGGCAGCCATGGGTTGGTTGGTTAGCTAAAATAATAGTTAAGATATACAACAATCTCCTATGCAATGAATAATTATCTCTAATGCTTTTTACAGTGACCACATTATTATTATTATTTTTTGGTCGCTCTACCAATGATAGTTACAGCTATATTAATAACAAACAAATAACAAACAATATTAATTAAATTGATATTTAAATTTTTATACATCATGAGCTAATAGAGTTTTTTTGCGATCTATTGGTCTATGAAAACACAAAGGTCAAGTGATTACAGGCATAGCGTAGCAGTTATCGTACACACGACTCCACTTTAAAGTGTAGAATTCAAATCACCAAAAGGACCAAAGAGGTTTAAAGAAATAAACAAAAAATGGGTTTTGTGACAAATTTCTTGACCATTTTTTATTGATGATGAAGAGCTGCCTTGCGATATATACATTCTTGAAAGATGGAGTTGCGTCAAGTTTTGGCTATGTTGGATAAGTGAGAAGCCCATAGTCTCCCCATTCGTAGACTTGGCCTTGAGGATTAGCTTGGTTTGACATTCTTATAAGAGAGGTCCTTTATTTTGTGAAGCTATGGTTTACAAGATCTTGAAATAGCACGTCTTCGAGTCATTAAACTGGTTTATGTGCTTGGATGTTATGGAGGTCTTCATATTCCTAGCAAAGTATATATAGATCTTTCTACAGATTATTAGAACTGGAATTTTTGTCATTCTTTATTTATGTAAGGAAATTAGACGCATCCTAATTTGAATACCGAGAACGATAATCGTGAAACAAAAAATAAAGAACACGATCACAAAAAGAATTTTTTTATGTAAGTTCACCAAATTACAGCTACGTAGATTTCCACTATCTATGATGAAAATCACAAGAGAATTCACTCACTTGTGTTTCTCTCTCGCTCAAAATTGTGTTTTGACTTCTCAAACTCAATTTTCTCTCAGAATATCATCACAAAGAAAACGCTAACAAAGGCTATTTATTACTGTGTAAGAAAAAGTTGCGAAACTAGCCAAAACAATATAGAGAGAAAAGATAGAAGGGAACCAGAAATTCAAAGTTTGAGGACCATTTTATCTTGATTATGTCTTCGATGTTGAGCAAGAGAAAACAGGAGCTATACAGTTTAATATGGTTTAGGAATCTGCCTTGTATTCACGGAGAGGAGAAGAGAGAAAATTTAGTGATAGCTCTGACAAATGACTCCATATTTACGGATCTAAAAAATTTAGTGATAGCTCTGACAAATGACTCCATATTTACGGATCTAAGATCAAGTTGGAAAACTACCATCAAATATGGTTAACAATCTATTTAAGTTTTGAATGTAAACAAATTAGATTTGAATATATCCCACAAAATCGTCCATAATCTCCAAATGGAAATCAATATAAGCAGAAAACTTAATGGACAAACTTTATTGTCAAAAAATTAAATGATAGGCCTGATCTAGCCATATGAAATTATTTTCATATCACTTATTATCAATTATAACACTCTTTTTGGATGATGTAGAGGGAATGAAATTTGGTGGGGGCACGAGTAGCTCCATTATATGTTATTTTACATTTGTAGTTAACTTCACTTTGAATGCATTATTTTAAGATTATTACCTCTTTTTCTTGATTAATTCTCTTTTGGCTAGTATAATTCTTTAACTAAAAGGTATTAATTAAGAGTAAGGGATAAAAATTCAAGATATGTACACTCTAAAAAGTATTTGTCTCTTTTTATGTAACTTCGAATAGTCCTTAAATCAAAGTGGCTCAGTACGATTCTTTTACATTTATAGTTTTCAAACGGTCATTGAATCAAATTGGCCCGTTATATATTTTCTAAATTTTCAATTTTCACTCCATTTTTTTTAATTTGTATCCCCCGTTTTTTTTGTAATTTCAAATTCTATGCAAATATTCTAAAAATTACATTTACACTCTTAGCTTATATTTTTTTAAAGGAGAAATTTAATTTAATAATTAGGTTAATAAAGACGCTAAAATAGATGTAAATGACCACCAAATATAAAGTATTCGATTATGGATGCAAACCAAATCCACCCGCAAAGACGATTGAGGCATAAAAGTGAATACGAGTACTGAGTCCTAATGGATAAGATCAACCGTACAGATAAGATGATCGATACTAAGTTGACCACTAAGACCATAAATGATAGATTAGCGAGGACCCACACAACTCCGCCACTGACATTAAGCGCTCATCCAAGCACAATTCCCACCTTTGTCACCACTGTGATGAGAAGAGCGAGATCTTGAGGTTGTAGGCATACTACAGATCTGGCATGACAATATGGTTAGCCAAAAAATCGACACCTGTTATTCCTCCCCTCCATCCACGAAGTCGTCGCTACCACCATAATCATTGCCATGAGATCTATAGCCCCGTCTCTAAGACAGGAGACAACCAGCCAAGGGGCGGTGCCGGAATTCGGCCCTAAAAGAGAAAAGTAAACGACACACAAAGAAAAGAAAGAATGTATAGAGAGAGATAAGGAAAAATGAAGATCCGCTTTTACTTTTAATTATACCTTATGATTTAAATTTGTTTTGCACATATCCATTATGATTTCACATATAAAAACCCAAATAAATAAAATATGATATAGTGCTAGTTAAGTGTATATTACTATTAAAGAGAAAAAATCCATAGAATAATATAAAAAATAAAAATAAAAATATAGTAAAAAATCTGAGATTTAGTATTTATAACACTATGATTTTAGTTAAAATTTTGATTTAACTCAGGCCCCGCTGAACAAAACTTTGAGAGATTCAGATTCTTTAGTCGAAAATGCTGGCTCTTTCCACATGCAAATTTCGTGGGAGTTGGAATGATTCGTGATCACTTGGGGACTATATGCTAGCTGCTTTTACTAAGAAGATAGCAGTCAATTTTGATGATTTTTTCATAAAACAATTTTGATGTTTTGGTAGTTGAAGCAATGGAAGTTTAGGAAGCAATTTTTTCGGCAATATAGTTTGGCCTATAGTTTCGATAAGTATCTATATTTATAATCTACATCTATAATCTATATATATATATATATATATATATATATCAAAGAGGGGTTGCCTCTTTGTTAATATTTGTACTTTAACCAAGAGAGAGAAGTTACCTACCTATTTACTTGCTTCTTTTAAGCTGATTGCATTTATATACATATATTTTTAAATATTTTTATAATTAAAAAATTACAAAAGTAAAAATATTTGTATTGATAACAGGAACTTGCCTCGTGCCCCTTATACTAGTAAAGATAGATGCGAGAATGTTAATTGAAGTTCTACATTAAAGTAATCCATTGGCACCAAGAATTTCACTAGTGGAGGGGATATAGTAGTTTTAATGCATTTAATTGAAATGCACTTTACATAATCAAATGTTTAACATACTATACATACCTAAGCTACAATATTAAATAATAATTTATTAAAAACCGTGAATCATTAAAAATTACTAAAACAGCATATAATTAATTAAATTCTTTAACATAGCATAATCATAAGAATTAAAATTAAATATGAAAAATCCTTAAGTTTGATTTTATTATAAAATCTCTTATACCTAGACAAAAGAACGTACCGCATTCGAACATATTTGCTTAACACAATAAAATCTTGAACAATTATTAACTTCATAAAAACTTTCTTAATGCAGATATAAAATTGCGTGATGGTATCCTATACGTCCCTTGCCTCAGACGCCTTCGCGTTCGCTGTGCCAATCCATTAGTTCGGCCAAGATACGAGTTTAATACTCAAATTACGTATAACATGAACAAACTTGAGGGAGCTTTCGCTTAGTAAGTCTAAAAATATTCTCACAAAACATGAATATTTTTACAATCAATTATGCACATCATATTATGATTTGTCATATTATTATTTTTAAATGTTATGGGCCATGTGTACGTACTGATTTACATGCGACCATTAAGGAGTCGGGGTAGTTAGCCACCAACATCGCCCAAGGTAAAAACATAACATATCCTCACCTGAGTAGAGACTGGTATGACACTAATTCAATTTTCACTTTTATTAATATTATATGTAACATGCGTGAGTTTGTGTTATATAAACATATCTCATGTGCATAAATCACCATTTAATATAACAGAGTTAAATCATGAACGTAAACATCCATTAATCGTAAGCAACAGAGTTTATATTTAAACTTGACCAACCAAGCATAGCATTCATACATAAACCTATCATAAAACATTCACTTGTATTTTCAATCACTATTTAAAAATATAATTTTATGTTGTAGGTGAAGTTTGTATTTATCTAGATTCTGAACTAAGGGTGTGTTTGGTAGATAGATCTAAAATTATGATTCTGAATTCTGGTTCAGAATCAGTGTTTAAAGTGATTCTGAATCATGATTCTAAATCATGATTCAGAATCAGTATTTTGTTTGGATGATTCTGAATCATGATTCAGAATCTGATGTGATGTTTTAAACTAGCTCAAATTATAATTCTAAAACCATCTCCCTCTTGATTCAAGGTGATTCAAACCCCTGATTCTGAATCATGGTTTCAAAATCATGATTTGAACTCAAAATCATGAATCATGATTCTGATTTAGAATTATGATTAAAATCATCCTAATTTGAATTCTCATACCAAATGAATCCTAAGTGGTTCAAATAGTACCTCGGTCATCATGTTCTATTTCCTCGTAACTAGTTCTGGAGGATCTATAAGCGTTTAGAAATGATTTATGGCAACCATCAAAGCCTTGGATAGCTCGTTTTGAACTTCAAAGAATCTGTTTGATCTGCCTCGATGCGCGTGAAATCAATAGCGGATCATTTTAATGGAGTTGAATTTGACCAAACAAGCGCACAATTGCACTCACAATGTCAAAATGTGTCAAGAGTTAGGTCTTAGATCGTCAATCAACCATTGGAAACACGAAAAACTGACACTCGCTAGAACACGATAACCGGCGGCGGCAGCGCTGGTGGGAGGCAGATTTGGTGGCTAAACCCCCTCCCCTAATTTTTAACCCTCCGCAGTTCAATGGTGGGTTTCATCTAATTCAGCCTCTAACGACTCGGATCGAACTCGTCAACTTCGGCAAAATCCGGTGACTTGGATATTGATTCTCTGGTGATAGAACAAAATTAGTTGAGGGCTTGTCTCCCAAACTCGTCTGACTGATTTGACACCAACGACACACATTTTGGTCGTCGAGAAGGTGGAAATCGGAGAGGAGGCACGGCGGTCAAATATTGCAGCTCTGGCGATGACGTTTTGACGAGAATTGACAGGTAATGTGGGATGAGTTTTGTTCGTCTCGTTGCTCTGAGTCCATAGGGATTGGAATCACCTCGACCGGAGGTCGGACATTGAAGTTACGATTATTTAAAGTTGGGTTGTTTTTCAAACTTTTCACCGGCGATTGCAGCGGTTTCCGGCCACGGTAGATGCTGCAAAGTGTGTTGACAAACTCAACTCATTAAGAGGTTTTTAATGATGTAGGAGGTGTTAGAAAGTGATGCAAGAATCTCATCGTAGGTTGGCCGGCCGTACTTGGAGAAGAAAAACGAGAGAGAGAGAACGTGGGAGAGAGTGAGGTGGAGTGAGAAAATTTGAGTAATTTTCATTGGTTGATTTTTTATTTTTTTTGTGTGTGTTTACATAACATTATTTAGGGCTTGTTCAGTTGCAATTTTAAAGTATAGTAATTTGAGTTTAGATCTTAAGTTGAATTTGAATTATAACTTGAGTTGAAGTTGTAATTTGAGTTTGTGTTTGGATGTGCACATTTGAGTTATAGTTTGAATTGAGAATCTATTTGAGTTTATGTTTTGGTGTTGAAACTTAAATTTGTATTTAGATAGTATTTTAATAAAAACTCAATGGTGATGGAAATTTTTAATAGGGTATATAGGTGACGTTTTATTCGTCTCTTGATTGTGAATACATAGAAAAAAATCATCTCAATCGAAATTAAAATGAAAAAGTTATGGCATTTTTAAGAATAGAAAAAATACTGCTCATTAATTTGAGTTTGAGTTTAGGAACTTAAGTTGAAGGGGGAACTTGAACTCAGATTTTAACCCCAAACTCAAGTTAAAGCTCAAGTTAAAACTCAAGTTTAAACTTGAATTTTACAAAAAAAAAAAAAAAAACATGAACTTGAATAAAGTTATAACTTGAGTTCAAACTTTTTTTGAGTTTTAATCTAAAAGAACACGCCCTTAATTGTCCATAAAATTTTTCATACAGTTCAGTTTTCACAATTTTGAACGGTAAATAATAATAATTAACAAAGGAGGGACAGACTCTTCTACTATGGCGGTTTCAGGAATATAAGAATATTCTACTAGGTTTTCTATCTAAGAGGAGAGGGATGTTTTACAGGAACTAGGAATAGTAATTGACGAGGATAATCTGGCTAGTTTTAAGGACTGAGTAGGTTTCTGGGTAGGAGTATCCATGGTGTGTGGGGTTTCCCCTCTGACTCTTCTTCCTTCCTATTCCCTTATATCACAATCTTCTCCCTCTTCACAGGACTCCTATGCAGGATCCTCTATTAGAGGCAAGCACAGAGCATACTAGTCAGGAGGAGAACAATTATGATATAAGGAAGGGAACTTAGAATTTCATAGAGGAAAGCAAAGGAATTTAGAAACTCATATTTTTATTGCTGAGAAAACTGTTTACAAAGTTCTCCTGGTTGGAGGACTTTTGATTTTTCCATAAAGGACTAGGGTGTTCCTCATCAATTACTATTCCTAGTTCCTGTAAAAGATCCTCTCCTCTAAGATAGAAAACCTAGTAGAATATTCTTATATTCCTGAAACAGCCATAGTAGAAGAGTCTATCCCTCCTTTTTTAAGTCCGTACAATGTCTTCAAAAGACATTAACGTACTATTCGACAACTCATCTCTAATACCAAACCCATCGTCAAAGAATATGTTCAGTCCTCTAGGCTTGATAAGTGTCTTGTCCCCAGTACCTCTCAAGAACAATATATTGATCTTGAAATCCCAAAAGAACTTATCACCTAATGGCTTGCTGAAGGTCATACTCACCTCCATTTTGGGGCAATAAGACTTGTCCTAGCCCTCCATGGCAGAAAAGGTTTACCAGTCACTGTTCGTCTGGCACTCCTAGATACCAGATACACTAGATACGAATATGTAGTAATAGGAACCACACTTTTCACACTCCATGCTGGTAGTGTCCTACTAACCTTTTTCCTAAACTTCAATATTCCATTGAAAGATCCACATTGTCCACGTGTCTCAAAGTCCAACTCCAAATCACCGGTGCAGAGCAAGTTCCGTCTTCGTATATAGCTACACTCCACCATCAGCTCATCTACAAATTGCAAAATCGTGCACTTGATCGCTCTATTTTGGGCCATACTCCAGACACATTGCTTATCACAGCAGAAAGAGAAAATGAGATCCTAACTATTGTGCAGATCCCCAAGCAACTCCCTCGAGATGAGATCACAAAGCTCATGCCTCTGGAATGGTTCACCAACTATGAAAAGTTACACCAGAACCATAAGCCTATCCATACAGCTGATCCAAATTTCATCAGATTTCAAGATGGACAGGTGAAAACCGTCTTCAAACTTCCTGATGAAAGTTCCAGCACAACTCCGTCCATGATGATCAGACTAGTCACCTCAGAAGAAGAAATTCATATTGCTTACTTTTCAACAGATGGATCTAAGATCTTTACAAACAAGATCAATGGTCACTTTGTGTGGGATACTGATCCCTCCATGTGTGATCTAGACTGTGACTATTGGATGGACCTCGAGGATGAAGAAGATGATCGTCCGAGTAGCAGAAGGAGAAAAAATAAAGGTGTTTGCACACCCCAACCTCATACGACAAGAAGACAATATCATCCAGATGACCCGGATAGTCCCTGGGTTTTCAAGAAAAGCCCTGAGAATTCATCCGCTCCAAAGACTGCACCATGTATGATGTTCTCATCATATGATCAAGACTCCCAGCTCTTGAAAGATATATAGACTAGACAACCAAGGTGGTCTCCATACCATATGTGCAGTCAACAGAAATACAACCAGATGGAAGGACAAAACCTCCAACTCGGGCAGAAGAAGTTCTAAACTGGCAGACTCAAAATGCCAGAGCACAGAATCAAGTCCTGCGGAAGATCGAAACAAAAGTTGATAAGGTCATAGCCCAGGCTAGCCTTGCTGATAAAAAGCTTGATAGCCTCAGTGAGGATGTGTAAAGGATATATGAGAATCTCCAGTCAAGAATCAGACGCTTAGATTCTGACATGAGAAGCCTCATTAATCAGAGTTACTTTAGTCCAAAATTTGATAGAAAAGAAACAGAGATCCAAAAACTAACATCGATGTACTATTCCACAACTCATTTCTAATACTAGACCCACCGTTAAAGAATACGTTCAGTCCTCTAGGCTTAATAAGTGTCTTGTCCGCAGTACCTCTCAAGAACAATATGTTGATATTGAAATTCCAAAAGAACTTATCACCCAATGGCTTGCTGAAGGTCATACTCACCTCCATTTTGGGGCAATAAGACTTGTCCTAGCCCTCCATGGCAGAAAAGGTTTACCAGTCACTGTTCGTCTGGCACTCCTAGATACCAGATACACTACATACGAATATGCAGTAATAGGAACCACACTTTCCACACTCCATGCTGGTAGTGTCCTATTAACCTTTTTCCCAAACTTCAATATTCCATTGAAAGATCCACACTTGTCCACGTGTCTCAAAGTTCAACTCTAAATCACCGGTGTGGAGCAATTTCCTGTAAAACTAGACCATCATTTCCCACCAGGTCTAGATACTACAGCTCAACCTCACAAGATCAAGCACTATACAAGAACTCATCTATTTTACTATCTAATAAGAGTTTGTATTAAGACCACAAACCCTCAAGCACATGACCTATAGAATGTGGACCAACCATATCTTGCCATTGAAGATATCCCAAGGAAAGTTTCAACCTGGCCCACATATAGCACGCGAGTTATTGAAGTTTCCAGATAAGAATCTCATTGTCAAGCAAATCCAACAGTTCTTGGGAATAGTCGGTAATTCAAGCCCTACTCTACCATTCCAAAACTGTTCCCAATCAAGGAAGCTCCGACTAGCTATGGAGAAATCAAAGATAATCGTCTGAAATGATGTGTTGATAGCCACGATCAGTTTCAACACCCCAGTCCTTTGAGGAAAAATAAGAAGTTCTTCATCCAGCTGCCCTTCAAAAAGAATGAAGACATCAATCCAACCAAGGTCACTCATCCAGGAATGACTCCATCAGATCTAGCCACAGACCATAAACAACGGGGAACTTGTGCACCATATAGCCACTACATCCTCTTGACTTTTGGCTTTTAGTGCCACAGATGCTTATTATTCATGGTCATGGAGATCGTAGCAAGGATCTTAGACTTAAATTTTCTGATGTGTAGGATCATCTATTAGAGGCAAGCATATAGCATACTAGTCAGGAGGAGAACAATTATGATATAAGGAAGGGAACTTAGAATTTCAGAGAGGAAAACAAAGGAATTTAGAAACTTATATTTTTATTGCTGAGCAAACTCTTTACAAAGTTCTCTTGGTTGGAGGACTTCTGCCTAAACCAGATAATTGCCTTGTCTTATATAGCTGAGGCTGGAAATAAAGACTCCTGGTCTTATCCAACCAGATAAGACTCTACACTACTTTACTTTAGACTTATGTTATCAAAAACAAAAGACTTTTGACAAAGCAGATTCTTTACTATTCTGCTTGTGACTAATTTTACAAAGGACAAAACCATTTTTGATAAAGTGGCAGACATACTACTGTTAAACTTTTTGACTAAGCATACAAAACAAAAGACTTTTTAACATGATAAGATCTTCGGATAAGATCTTAAGAGTTTTGTACAAAGAAGACAGCTGGGCGCTCCTTTCAAGGTTAATGGGACTCATTGTAGAAAGAGCTATAATCTGATAATGATGAGTCAGAGTTCATTGAACCATGCTCATACGGATGGTCATGTGGGTACCACTGTCTATGTCTTTTTGGTGGTGAATGGTATTCTAGGTCGTCTGGGTGCTGAGAATCCTAGAACAGTGTTGGGTCGTAATCATGCTGACCCTCTGAGTCTTGTTGTGATGGTGGTGGCACAATAGATAATGATGGTGCTGCAGTAGATGCTATAGCAATATCTTCTCCGAAGTATCAATTATTGCTGACAGTGAAGATGTTGTATGGTCCATAGATCTCAGTAGGTGGAGCTATCACAGAACTGACAGATGGTTGTAAAGGAGGCTTTGGCTGGTGTCCATTTTCTCTACACAAGACTTTAATGAGGTGATTTATGATGTCTATGAGTGACTGGGGATAGGCAAAGCCAGTATACCTGGCGTATACTTCATGTTGTGTGTATAGCCCATGTGTCTCTGAGTTGAGTAGGTATGGATGATGTAGGAAGAAGATGGTGTGTACCGGTGGAATATCTGCTGGGGAGAAATTCCAAACTTTGTATCACTGGAGAAGTCTTGAGACTTCCATTCTCCACCACATAAGTAGGTTGAACATTTGCAGGAGTTGCCAAAGAGTTGATCTTTCATTGCTGGGATCATTGAGGTGCATGTGAAGCTACATGAGTGGACAGTTTAAGGTGATTTTGTATAGAGCTGTTTGGCACCAGAGGTACCAAACGTCATCTTTGGTGATTTCACCTAAAGGACGAAGATGGTAAAGAGCAAGGTATGGTTGGTCTGTGTTGTATAGGAACTTAGCTTGTGGGTTATTGGTTTTGTTACAGACCCTGGTTAGGTTATAGAACAGATGGTGTTTATCATAGTACTGGATCTGGTCAGGTGTGGCTATACTAGCTAGACCGGGAGGAAAATGATGGTCTGGTTTTATAGGAAAACACAATGGTGTGTGCACTTTGGTCTTTATGACTATGAGATGGAAAGTTTTACAGGGAGTGATGACTTGGACTAGCTTTGGTCGAGTGAGGAAGTCAGGGATAAGGTTGTGATGGCCTTTTATATGCTTGATAGAAAAGTCATATCTTGCAAACCAATCCTTAAGTCTAAGTAATTGCGGATCAGGAAGAGTTTTATTTTTAAAATTAAGGACCTTTGGAAATGATGAATTATCCATCCGGACCTCAAAATTGTAACCTCTAAGATGGAAATCAAATTTTTGAATTCCATACTTTACTGTAAGAATCTCCTTGTAGATGGTGTGATAGTGCTTTTCTGATTCTTTGAACTGGCCACTGGCATGTCCACAGTTGTACTTATTGTCCTTTTCTTCTTCGATGAGAAGGGCCCCCAGTAGTGGTTACTTGCGTCTGTCTGTAGGACTCTTTTCCCTGTGCTTGGAATCTTTAATGGTGGAGGTGACTGTGCTACTTTTTTCAAAGCAATGATAGCGACTGTCTGCTCTGTCCCCCACTGAAAGGGATTCTTTTTCAACATTTTTGACAGCTGGCTGGTATGTTCAGTCACATGTGGAATAAAGTTTCTGAGATAATTGACTATTTTCAAGATCTGTTGGATTTGCTTGATAGTGAGATTTTTATCTGGAAACGTCAATAACTCACGTGCTATGTGTGGGCCAGGTTGAAACTTTCCTTGGGATATTTGCATCCCTAGGAATTCCACTTGGTTTTGTCCTATTTGGCTTTTATTTTCAGAGAGCATGATACCATGTTGATCCACGATTTGATGGAACTGGGCCAGTAAGACTTTATGGGCTTTTTCTTCCTTTGAGAACATAAGGATGTCATCTATGTAGATCAAAGCATCTGTACAGAATGGGCTCAAAGATTTGGGCCATTGTTGGCTAGAATAGTGACGGGGCCATCTTGAGTCCAAATGGCTGGTCACGCCATTGGTACTGTGCGTCTGGAATGCAGAAGGCTGTCTTGGGCCTATCCTTTGTGTCAATTGCCAATTGCCAGAAAGCTCCTTTGAGATCAAACTTTGAGAAGACTTGGGTTTCCTTTAGATGAGTGAACAGGGAGCTGGTTCTTGGAATAGGGAACTTATCATCCTTTAGGAATAGGTTCAAAGGCTTATAATCAATCACGAGCCTTTTCTTTCCACGGACCTGTTCTGATCTTTTTTCTACATAGAAGGCTTGGCAAGCCCAATCTGATTTTGTGGGCTCGATCAATCCTTGCTTGAGAAGTTGGGCACATTCTTATCGTGCTAAGGCCAGATCTGATGGAGTCATTCTTGGATGAGTGGCCTTGGTTGGATTGATGTCTTCATTCTTTTTGAAGGGCAGCTGGATGAAGAACTTCTGATTTTTCCATAAAGGACTGGGGTGTTGAAACTGATCGTGAAATGAAGTGTTGTTCCTTGAAAAAAAAAGGAAATCGAGTTTCATTATCAAAGGATGTCGCGGCGGTATTATATGCTGAATGGATTCAATGATCCTAACCTCTGACAAGTGTACATGTCATCACTACCGCAGGAATTACAGCCAGAACTTTAGAGATCCCTCCTTGCCACAAAGAAAGAAATAAAGGGCATTTCCATTGGAGATAAGAAGTTAGAGATGAGATTGTGGTGGCCTTTTATATGTTTGACAAAAAATTCATATATGGCAAACCAATCTTTAAGTCTGAGTAATTACGGGTCGGGTAGAGTTTTGTTTTTAAAATCAAGGACCTTTGGCCACTGACATGTCCACAGTAGTGCTTCTTGTCCTTATCTTCTTCGATGATGACGGCCCCCCAGTAGTGATCACTTGCATCTATCTGCAAGACTCTTTTCCCTATGCTTGGAATCTTCAATGGTGGTGGTGACTGTGCTATCTTTTTTAAAGCAATGACAGCGGCTGTCTGTTCTGTCCCCCACTGAGAGGGATTCTTTTTCAGCATCTTTGACAGCTGACTGGTATGTTCAGTCACGCGTGGAACATTGTTCCATATTATAGACCAGGATGTGGTAGTCTATGTCTTCTTCCTCAGAGTCGGGATCATCATAATCTAGATCAACATCTTGCTCAGAGAACAGGGAGCATGGATTCCAGCAAAGACTGTGTCCATGTCTGGATCGTCTTGCTCAGAGAATAGAGATTCCAGATCAGCATCTTCATCATCTCGATACTGCCGCGACATCCTTTGATAATGAAACTCGATGTCCTTTTTTTTCAAGGAACAACACTTCATTTCAAAGTACTCTTGGCGCATCTGCTTGTCAATGAGGTTGTAGTCTCTAATGAACTCTTGGTATATGAGTCAAAGTATTCTTGCTGCAGTGTCTACTTTGATGAATTGGAGTTGTCTATATCCTCCAAAGCTTTGGAACCAATCTCTGAGAGTACCTGTGAATCTGGAGGCGAATTCTCTGAGGATAGTCTGGAGTTCCTCATACGAACTTTGCGTTTTAATAGATCAATTTAACCATATTTACGTATCTATCTGTATTCTACGAGTATGTTGTTCTTGATCTTCCTTCCTACTAACAATAATTCATTCAACATATCGATACCTTATTAAACCTCTGCTTACTATTTCTAAATCATTTTTATAGTTTCAACCCATACCTTTCATAATTTCTCAATTTTGGTCTAAAATACTAAATTCATACAGTCAGCTCAATATCCGAAGTTTTGACATTTTAATCCCTTACAATTTGGGGTCTATCCTTATAACATTAGATTGTATTTTCCAAATGCAGAGACTGTCCTTAAGAGGTTTGATTACAACCTTAAAATTTGATCTTATCTTCCTAGAATTATTTTTCTTGAATAAGCAGTATGTTTCTAGTTTTAGAACCTAAACTGTTTAAACTAGCAAGTAAAGCTTCTATTTTCTTCTCTTTTTCCCTTATCAAACTTACATAAAACATACTTAAAATCAACTTAAAATCATTCTTCTTAGTTCTCATCACTCAAATATTCTTCTTCACTGATACATCAAGAGTTTAAAACTTTTTACTAGAAACATTCACAAACTTTTAAATTCTTGAACTTACAACTGTATGACTTAAAATTCTTATCATCATGTTTATATCATGACCCAACATGTCTATACATCTTCACAAGGTCGCTTGTAAATTTTAGAAACATTCTAGACTTATTTGCAAAGCAAATAAATAAACCTAAAAGTTTCCAAAAAAAAAAAAAAAAAAAAAATTATTCTGAACAAACTCAGCGTATAAAAGGAATTTTTAACATGAAATCCACAAGTGATAAAATTATGAAAAATCATAGAAGTCTGGAAAACAGATATAGGAATATGTACAAATTTTCTTTCTTAATAAAATTGTCATATGATAGGGTTTTCATAATTTGATAATTCAAAAAGTAAAAGTGTCAGCATTTTGAGAGAACAGACCTATGCATGAAAAAAGATTTTTCACTCACGAACCCCATTACAAAATGTAACCAATTGTCGTAGGATTCATGTAGACACATAAAGGAAGCTGTATAAAGAGTATCATAGAAAAAAGTACCCAATTTTATATCATGAACAATCTAATCAAACAATTCTATCCACATTAAAATTTCAGAGAGCACCTCGTAGTTAGCGATTTTTAACTCATAATATAGACATTGAAATTGAGTGAAATCTTTATGAGAAACCCTTAACATAAATAGGAATTAGCATAAAAAACCTCAAACTCAATAAATTATCTTAGTAATAAATAAAAATTCGTTGAATTCAAATATAACATTTTAAACAGATTATCGGTTCCAGGAACATAATTGAAGGAAAAATAAACTCCAAAACTACCATGAGAATGAGTCTCAAAATTTGCAGAGGTTATCATGACATATAAAACCACGTTCCCACAAAAATTCATAGGGATTAGACATTTTTAAACCCTAAAACCATGACTAAAAATTAGTCAAATTTATGCAGACAAACATAATATACACAAGTTTCTCATATTGAATAAGCTTAGAAAACAAGTTTTCATTACAGTACCGATCGACCAGTGACATAGGTCGGTTGACCGGAGCGTAAAAATCAACATAGAGATTTTTCGTGTGTGGACTGGTCAATTAGTGGTTTTTATAACTATTGGAACCAGTCGTCTGGTTATTACTGCTGACATGTTAAAAGTGACTTAATTCGATCTTTGACATGAGATTGACTTTGAGAAACCTAATTGTTCCTAAAATATAACTTCTTAAACTCTATAAATAGCCCGGTAAGTCTCATTCTTCATTAGATCACTTGAGAGACTTTGGGGGGCGGCTATTGGTAAGGGTTCTTGAGAGGAAAAAACTGATCAATTCTCTATATCAATTTTTCCTTTGGCTTTCTTGTGGTTGGAATGACTTCAAGATACCAAGGGGAGATTGAACGACATGTGCCCACTCGCACTCCGATCGTAGAAATGAGAACAACAAAGAAGACCAGTTGGTGAGGCTCTTCTAGTTGTTGTTTGGAATGCTTTGATATATCAAACATGTTGTTTTCATAATCTTTGAAGGTGTGATTAGATCTTTGATATTTATGTTATATAGCATCATGAATATGTTCTTAATTGGCTTTGTTATTGTTTAAAAATTTATAAAATTCCGCTGCGCAACTCGTTGTCATTTTTCCAACAATACGCCTATTAACAATTTAAAGAAATGAAAATAATTCAAATACAATTTATTTTTAGAGTAATGTTAAGGACACCAACTCAAATTTCAAGTCTTATGTACCAACTGATGTAGTATATGAGTTGTCATTTTTTTATTGATAGATGTAATATCTTATCATTAATTGACATGGCTATGTTTTAAAAACCTATTAATATAAAAATAACAACTCATATGATGCATCAATTGGTACACAAAAGTTGGGATTTGAGTTGGTGTCCTAACATTACTCTTATTTTTAAAGTTCTAAACGTTATTGGATGATGGTCAAATTAGCTTTAAGTAAGAAAACAAAATTATTGTCAAATTTAAGTTAACAAAAGGTTATGGTGAATTTGATTCATAGGTTTGGAACAAGAATTTTGAATCATTCAAATTTTTATTAGAAAAAATTGTAATAAAAATATTTAAATTATAATTCGAATTGCAAAATATTCTATTATATGCATAATCTAACTTAACGGTTCGGATTAATTTGCAATACATCCTAAACTAAATATGATTTGTACCTTGTTACTCCCAATGAAAAAGTAATTATTAATTATAAATTTTTTTCCTAAATTATGACTCGTATACCCATATAACACTTTGCATTTCGATCTTCAAAACATAACATCAATTTCTTCCGAACTATGAATTGTTTTACCCTTATATTAAAGTTTTAATAGAAAACTAACTCATGATATATAATTAGGAGTATTTTGATAACCCTATCTATTCTTAATAATGATTAAATCTTAAAAATCTGAATAAAAAACTTTTTTAATTCTAATTTACATGTAATATATAATATGTATATGTAAACAATTTTTTTTTTAATGTTGATGTTTTGAAAAATGTTATTAATGGTATACTATGAATTAAGTTAAACAAATATGTTCTGAATTTAAAAACTATTTAGCTTTAATTTTTTTTGTTGAAAAGTTTCAATTAATTAATTAACAAAAAGAGTGATTAAAAATTTGGTTTTACTATTTTGTTTATTTATTAACATACTAAATGAAAATTAGAATTTATTTTTAAAAAATGTAAATTTAAAAGTGATGGATAAAAGCGTAATTTTGCACCAAACTCTTTAATAACAATTAATAATAGTGTGACATGTGTCATTTATGTTAGAAACTTTAACGAAAGGGACATTTTTGTTAACGCTTTATATTTCAAAAAGAACGCATGTTACATTTTAAAGATCGAGTGATAAAATATTATAAGGGTCATAATTTAGAGAGAATTTTATAATTAATCCAAAAAGTAATACAGAAGCACAAATATCTTTTTTTTTTTTTTTTTCAGAAAGGCACAAATATCAGCCTTGATGGCGCCATTTCACACCTGTGAAGACTATTTTGTACACATTTCGTGTGACTTACAATTTCATGTCGTTTAAATTGTTTTTGTTGGAGCTATATGTCATCTATGCATGTGCCACTTCCACAAAAACCCTTTTGGTATTTAGTGAGAAGTGGGAACCTAACAAGGTCTATTGGAGCTTTTGTGGAAGCTTTGCAGGGCTCTTGTATTCAGAACAAAATACAATGCCAGGCTGACTCAATCATCACACTCAACTATCCAAGCCTCCAAGGGCAGCCCTCAGCGGGGATTTTGATTATATAAAGGGTCTTTTTCTACACAATTTCTAAAAAATAGAGATTTTCAGGATCTACTAGAGAAATCTCTTATATAAAGGCGAGACAAAAGTGGCCATTAAGTCATCCAATGCCAAAAAGATGTTTATCTAACGCTATTTGCTTTTGCCCTAATCCTTCCCTTCATAGTGAGATGCTTTGCTGAACTATTCCTAATAGAAGTAATATGGAGTCTTTTCCCACAATGTCATAAGGTTAATAGAGAGAGAAGAAAAAAATATGCTCTCACATCAGATAAAATACAAGATTCTTTGTATTTTTCTTTTAGACTTTTTGAACGCATTACTTTTTCTGTCAAAATCCAAATAGGATGTGGAAATTGTTGCAGAAAGTGGAGAATATGTTCTAATTTTACCGAAAAATAGTTGGTCGTAAAAATAGAGAATCAATCATCTTCGCTAGAGTGTAAAGCATAAAAAGAGTTTCTCATTGGAGCAATGTAACCAAAGAGAGTGGCATAATAAGATCCAATGATCAATACAAAATAATAAAATAATAATAACAATAATAATAATAATAATAATAATAATGATAATAATAATAATAATAAAATGCTTTATGTAAATTTTCTAGGAAGCAACTAGTAGAACAAGTAATTGAATGAAAACATCATTCTTAAGATTACACGTGTTGTAAAAGGAATATATGAGCCTTTGTTAGCATTTATCAGAATTCTAGTCAACAAGTTAAACCCCTATGAAGACTTAAAACAAAACCACTAATAATTAGGATACTGCCAGAGAAATACAATTAGTTGAAGAAAATTTGGAGTAATCTTAACCTGGATCTGACTTGTTTCAATCTGTTTTCACAACCCAATTACAAACTGTTTTCCCTTAGCCTTTCACAATTCTAGTACACCAAACTTCAGTAACAAACATTACTTTGTAAAAGATAGGAATGGGACCCATATCTGTTAACTTTTTCACTGAATTTGATGCTTCTTTGGCAAGAAAAATCTCCCTACTTGCAAAAGATAGCAGATAACACAAAAGTACACAATCATCCGGGGCCCTACTACTCCTAAAGTCATAAAAAGTTGTTCATTTGAGACCCATAGCACTAACAAAAGTTTGTTGATTAAGGTGTTTTTGAAAGAAAAAGCCTCATCACTTCCTCTCATTTTTGACATTATTAATCCTTTGAATTCCTCAGGTCAGACTAAAAATTTCCAAACAAACAAGCGAAAAAAAGAAAATCCAAGTTCATGAAAACTATGCAACATTTTTGCCCATCAAAATCATCATTTAATTCTCCCAAAGGCATGACAATTAGAAATCACCTACAACCAACAGTACACGCTCCGCACAGTTAATAATCATAGTAGAAATTAAAAAACAAGCCCCATTTGAGCGAACACTCACCGTGCCTTCTTCCGGGACTTGAACGGAAAATTGGAAGGCGGTGACGGGGAGAATTCAAATGGTAAATGTGGCGGCTCAGCCTCGCCGGATAGCATCCCCACAATCTCCTTCATTGAGGGCCGTTTGCTGGGCGTCCTCTGCAGGCAAAGCAGGGCAATGGTGAGACAGAGCAACGCCTCTTCCTTATCCAAGGAATGCAGAGCCGGGTCAACAAGATCCAAAAGCCTATCGTTCCGAGCGAGCTGCCTTGCCCACGACGTCAAGTTCGCCCTCTCAAATTCCGACATTGGCGATGCCGTCACTTGCAACGGCCTCCGGCCTGAAACCAAGACCAGAATCAATACCCCAAAACTGTAAACATCACATTTCTCGGATAGTTGCCCTCCTCCACCATACTCAGGAGCAACATAACAAACTGTTCCTCTCATTGAAGGAGTACTACTGATATTTCCACTCTTGGGTATATCACAACTAGCCCAATCTTGGCTGTTTCTTCTTCCACTTCTGAGTTCACCACTAATTCCATCCAACCACCAATCTATGCTTCTTCTAGTACTACTACTCTTACTCTTCCTCTTCTTCCTCTCTTGAAACTCGTCTTCATCTCTATCCTTCTGCCACCACGAATCGCCTCTGATGCTCGAATCCTTCGCCTTTTTCTTCTTCTTCTTCTTCGTGAGCTCCTCGCAGAACTCCTCCTTCCACCACTCCCTCGGCTTCTTCCGATGCTTGTGGTGGTCCTTCTTCTCATCCATTGACGCCCACCATTCCAACCTCTTTCTTCGCTTCTTCTTCTTCTTCTCGGCGTTCGAAGACTCGAGCTTCTCCAATTCGGACCACTCGGTTTTCGGCCTTTCCTTGCTAATCTCATTGCCAATCCACTCCATGACGTAATCTTTCACTCTTCCTGATTCCGATTCCCCGCAATTCTCCTGCTTCCACCACCAATCCCTCCCTGAGCCTCCCTTCCTTTTACCATTATTTCCGGTCAAATTTTTTCCACTTTCGTCCATCGGCGACGAAGCCTCGGGATTCTCTGAAACCCTAGCGACGCCGCCGAAACTCTCCGGAGACCGACCGAGAGCCGAATTACCTTCTTCGAATCCGCCGGTGAGGATACTTACGCTGACGCTGACGCTCTCCGTCTCCTCTTCCACGATCGAGCCGTTGTCTTCCTTGTTCTTGTTCTTCTTCTGCTCCGCGAAATCCTCCGCTTCTCCTTCCTCTTCGACGACGAGATGGTTCTGATCCTGATCCTCTGTCTTCAGCCTCGCCAGGCCGAAATCACCGATCTTCGCGTTGAAATCGGAGTCGAGCAGAACGTTGCTCGGCTTCACATCGCCATGAATCACTGGCGGATTGTACGAGTGGTGGAGATACTCGAGCCCTAGGGCGATGTCCAGCGCAATGCGGAACCTCTTCTTCCAGTCCATGAGCTCCGAGCACTTCCGATCGAACAACGCTTCTTGGAGGCTCCGATTCGGCATCAGCTCGTACACTAGTAGCATCCTCTTCCCCCGATTGTCCATGGAGTAGCCAAGGAGAGAAAGTATGTGTGGGGAACAGAGGTTTAGAGCGAGAGAGAGCTCGTTCTGGAACTCTCTCTCTCCTTGGATTGATCCCTGCGAGTCCATCAGCTTCACGGCGAGGGACTCCCCAGACGGGAGCGTGGCCTTGTAGACCGAGCCAAATCCGCCATGGCCGAGCAGGTTCGCGGCGGAGAACGAACCCGTGGCTCGCCGGAGAAGGGAGTAGGAGAATCTCTGATGCTGGTTCGACACGACGCCGTTTTGGCTCTGGTTGTTCTCGAAGGGAGCTGTTCTGTTGTAGGAGAGCTTACGGTAGATGAAGAAGACGACGAGGAAAACAACGCTGACGACGGCGAAAGCTAGGGTTCCGGCGAGGACCCGAATTAGAACACTGTGATAGTGGTGGTGGCCGTGGTGGTGCTCTGGCGGAGGAATCGCTGCCGGTAAAACTGCCGGAACGGGACGCGATGGCATTGTTGGTTAATAACTGCAAAAAACGAGGGGCATTAGGGAATCATGAGGTTAGGATTTTCAGAAAGAGTGACTACGGATTTTAATTCGTCAGTCTTTCTTTCTCTCTCTTTCTTTCTTTAATACTACACTACGAATAATCGCCACACCACACTGCTCATCTATTATCCAAAAGTGTCTGAAAACTGAAAAATAAAAGGAGACGTTTGGTTTATATACTCAATTATAATTTAAAATTACTTTTATTTTATGTATATTTTTAAGAAAAAAAATATTATAAAAAATAATAAATTATAATTTAAAATATAACGAATATAAAAAATAAATGTTCCTCATAAAATTGATTAACAAAATATTTAAAACAGTTTTGTTATTTTTTATTTTAAATAATTTACACAAATAGTTTCTAATCTTTTTAAAAAGTGATAATTTGATCTGTAATTATTTTTTTGACAAAATAATCTCAATCTATATAAAAATGTGTAATCTTGTCATTTCCGTTAAATTTCCTTAAATTGTTCACAAAATTAATCATAATCTTGTCATTTTCGTCAAATTTGATTAAATTTTTCACAAAATTAATCATATGCAAGCCATCGTGATCTTATTAAAATGGGTATTTTGATAAAATACTAAGGTAAGCTCTCATTATCTCTCTCTCTCTCTCTCTGCAAGTAAAGCTTGGCAGCGTGGGAGGCGAGAGGCTCGTCGGCGGGAAGATTCGCACGGTTAGCGCCGGCATTGAGGGGAGATTCGCGTCACCCTAACCTACGGAATCTGGGTTAACTTTGGCGGCGGGATGATCCTCCGGTTCTCCTCCCGTCAGAATCTGGTTTTGCTTTGAACGTTGTGCTCGTAACTCGGGCGATGGGCTTGTGAACAACGTGCAAGGATGTCTCAGGATCTGGGTTTGCGTCCTTTTTTGTTGTATTTTGAAATTAATTTGTATTTCGATTTCTCTGAATTGTTGCTAATGTTCTTTGGATTGTTGTAATTTATAAAGTTTTTTAGATTGTTGTAATCTTGGTTTGTTGTAATTTGTTAGATTTTGTGTTGAATAGTATCAGATTTGCAACGAGGAGGCTTTCTGAATTGTTTGGGTTTTTTTTTTTAACAATTTGTTTATCTATTACTGTTCCTACAACGGGTTCGCGAGTTCTGCCACCGAGGATGGTGGCCGCCAAGAGTGGTGGGTGGGTTGTGAGATTTGTTTTATGAGACTTTTGAAAGAAATGGTATTTTTATTATGGGGTTTTTTAAGTCATTTTACTAAAAAAGGTCATCCCGTGACGAGTTACGTGACATATCATATTCTGTTATATCACATTTTAAAGAGATTGACGATCGTTTTGTCAAAAAAATATTAAAAATTAAACTATCACTTATTAAAGAGATTAAAAACCATTCGTACAAATTACCTTTTTCATTTTTTGTGTTTTTGGGTCGGGGAAAGTGCTGGGTTACAGCGGTGTTTTGAGTTCGGGACACTGTTTCTTTTCTATTTGGTGGTTGTTTTTTGGTTTTTAGATTTTAATGGTTGTCACGGCCTTTGGGTGCGCGCATTAGGAAGGGGATCGAGGACGCTATTAAGAGAGATCGGTGGTCCTCAAGTTGGGTGTTATTTGTTAAAGATGACTTTTATATTATGTAGCTTTCTTAAAAGCATTTCGACTAAAATTCAATTGTATAAGAAGTGATGTTAGATGATTTAATTATAATTTATAAAGTAGTTTTCAGAAAAGAAAATTAATCTATAAAGTAGATATCTTTTTTTTTTAATATTCTTAGTAGATTTCAAGTGCTTAGTTTGCCCAACAGGACATATATCTAAAGTAAAAGATTTAACATCCTGATATTGCTCAAAACTTTATTTTTAATTTCCTAATAAGAATTAAGATCTATAAAAGAAATTGTATGATTTTAGTAAATCTATAATCTAGTAAAAGTGTGATGATATCTTTTAAATTTATTTATTATTTTTTCTTACTTAAAACTTAAGAGAAAATGTTAGATTTTTATTTTTATTTATGCCCTTCATTTTTTAAACATTTAATTTCTTATCTATTGTACTCAGGGTTAAAATAAGAATGATCAAATTAGATAATGGTTGAATTACATGCTGAAGTTATGTGCCTGATGGAATTATCTACTTTTTTTTCATTCATATTTTTATTCTTTCATGAAAATGTGATAAAACAAGCTTTTTGTATTTTTTTTTTCATTTGCATTAAAATTGTATCCTGAATTTATTACAATATGCTAACATTTAGTCATAATTTTTTATGATTTAGATAATAAAATGCAATGTTGAGATCTTTTTATATGTATTATGTGAAATGTAATAAATTTAATTGATATATGCACGTGTCTTTTTTACTAGTTTTCTCAATAACTATTCTTCTTTTTTAAGAACTCTCAGTAAATATTGTGTAAATATAAGATTTACATTATTTTAATAAATAAATATGAGATATAGTTTTTTTGCTGGTTACAAATGTGAGATATAGTTGGTAAATGTAAAGTCTGTCCATACTATTTAAATTGTCTCTAACAATAGATAATCCCTAATTCCAGCCATCTATAATATGATCCAAAACTTTATCTTTCTAAATTGTCTCTAACAATAGATAATCCCTAATTCCAGCCATCTATAATATATGATCCAAAACTTTATCTTTCTTTTTTTTTTTTTTTTTGAGGAAAATTTTATCTTTCTAATCAGGATTCATACTACAAGAAACTAAAATTACATTAACTGTTGCCTCTTTTTTGCTAAGATTTTTTTTGCTTGGAGAATTTTTTTATTAGTATTTTTCATTTTTGATAATTGATACAATACATGATTGAACCCCTACCCTTTTAAAAATTATTCCTCATTTTACATTATTATATGATTAGATCATTGGAGTTTCGGTAGACTTTTGGTTGAAGAATTTCTTTTATTAGGCTTTTATATTTTTACGGTTTTATTTCTTAATAATATCATATTTCGTTTTGCCTGGCCCTTCACCTATGAAATCCACACGCAATCAGAAATTGCACTGTTTTCTGTTTTTCAGTTTAAAATTAAATTAGGTTTGATATTATAATTATTTTTAATTTATGTGTATTTTTTATGAAAAAAATATTATAATAAATATAAATTATGATTCAAATCGAATCTTTTACCGAACGTCATAATTATTAGCTTGAAAAATAAAAAAACAAGCAATGCAACGCGCTCTTGCTATCGTGTGGTACGGAATCGCTCATTTTGGGATCGTTTTAGCTGATGTGTCATTTTAGGATTATTACAGTCAGTTTGTCGTTACCTGGCAGTTACGCATAGAGCGCACGTTAGCAGAAACAGAGGGTGGTCAGATGGCGTTTGACCTTGACAGACGATTTAATCTCTGTGCTTTGCTCACACAGGCATTTCTCGTCAACTGTCTTCTCTTCTCATTGGTGGAAATTTTACAACAACCATACTTTGTCCAGAACCCAAAAGTAAAGGACCTTTCTTTAAAAAGAAAAAAAAATGAAAGGTAAGTAAAAGTTTTTTTTTTTTTTTTCTCCTTCATAAAAAGGAGTGAAAGAAAGACGGTAAAAAGCCCCTTGAACAAAATTACCATTCCAAGAAAACAACAAATGAAAATCCTAACATGGGAGTTTTGTAGTATGACTAAAAAAATAAAAACTATTAATAATTTTTTGTATTATTAAATTTGTATAAAAAATTATTTATTATGTATATTTTTTTAATTTGATATAATTTTAATCAGATCTCACAATTAGAAATTAACCCTATTAATAGACCGGTCTAATAAAAAAAGTCCCTCTTTACATAAATAAAAGAGCTAAAAGGCTCTTCCTTCCTTTGACATAAATATTAAATGTCAGTACTAAACAATTATTATGCTAGCTCATTCTCATGCAATCACATGAAAATACAATTACACAATAGGAGTTATCAATTTTTTTTACTATACCTACCTTTCTCCTTAATTTGCTTGATCTAAGGACCTTTAGAGGTTCATAAATAGCGGTTAACAGTAATAACATAAATAAAAATTTAATAAAGGGAGAAATGTTGCTAGAGTTACTCATGTTCAAGAAAAAAAATTAAAATTAAAGTTTTAAAAGGCATTATGTGACAATACCTATAATTCAAGAACAACCGAGTAATTTGCCCTAAATAATAATTAAAAAACGTTATGCCTTCATCAATTTCTAGCACAAACTTAATGGCTTAAAAACGACTCACTAACTGAGTATTTTTTTCATGTCTTATCAAAGAATCATCTAAATTGAGATTATTTTTTCTTGGGGACTTTTTTTTTTTGGTATGCCCCTATTTTTAGCCTTGCTTATAGGTTACTTTTTTCGTTGCCGTTTGATTAAAATCGTGTGATGTGTAGTTAAAAATAATATAATTTTACCCACGCAACTCACAAACGGGTCTGTTTAATTCATACGTTTAAATTAGTAATTCTTAATTTTGAGATTTCAAATCAAATTTTTAATGAAAAAAATACTATAACAAAATTAAATTTATTAATTTAAATACATAAAACAAATTAATATGTAGGCTATGTTTAGAATTGATCATGTTTTTATTTTTTACATTTTTTGAGAAAAAGATAAAAACGTTTTCAAAACGACATTTGGGATAATAAAGACAAAAAACGGAAATGAAAATGATTTTTCAGTTTAATGTAAAATGAGAGAGAAATAAAAAATAATTTTTAATCGTTTTTCATTTTTTATTTTTATTTTCTCATTTCTCAAACACATAGAGATATATATATATATTAATGAGTTTTTTATACTGAAAATAATTTTTAAATAAAACTACAAAATATATTTTTAAAAATAATTTTTATTTAAGATTAAAAACGTTTCGTTTTTATTTTTATATAAAAAATAAAATTATTTTAAAACGAATTATAAACTCGCTCGCAGTGTTTTAACTGGTCTAACTAACTAATAGTACAAGCCATCTCAAATTGTGGACCCTCTCTTTAAATTCATTAATGAGTAATGGGGATTTTTTTTTTTTTGTGTGTGTGCTCTCATGACGTTTACTTTTCCGATCTCCTTCTTTCCACCTGTGTGTCAACTCTCAAACCCAGAGGAAAAAATATATCTTCTGTTGTGTTTGGCAAGAAGGAGAATCTGCAAGTAAAATACGGCTGGTGTGTGTGTATGAGGAAAGGACAAAAGTAGTGAGTATTTCTTTTGTGCTTTTCTTTTCTTGCTCAAATCACCCATAGGCCAAAATTTCTGATTCCTCCCTAGAAAAATAAAAAATAATTATTCCAAAATTTTATCCCCGCCATTAGCTCACGGATTTCTATTTTCCTCATTTATAGATTCGTCAAAGTTTCATGAACAAATATCAATCAATCACTAGAGAAAGTTGGTACTTGGGAGGTAGCAAACGTGTAGTTCATGCTGGAAGCCTGGATTTGGAGACGCAAGGAAGACTCTGCTTTCAAAAATATCATTAGATGGGAGAAGAGAAAAAAATTAAGGAAAAGCCATTAGATGATCCTCACTTGCAGAGAAGAAAGATAGGAGGGAGAGTGTAAAAGTGAGTGAAAACAAATGTGCATCGTCAAGTGACAATCTTTTTTTTTTTATATATATTTCTTGCTTTTAATATCCACGGTGTCTTTAAGCATTTTTTTAAGGTTTCATTCATTTCGTTGATTCGATTTTAGAATTTAAAGCTCGTTTAGTTTGTGGATTAGAATCATGATATTAGAACCATTTTTAATTTACGTATGTTTTTTGTGAGAGAAAATACTGTAGCGAATCATGAACTATGATTCGAATCAGAGAACGAATCTTCCAACCAAACGGGAAATTTTGTTATAATAAAAAATTTTCAAAAACAGTCATATTTAATTTTTTTATTACAGTAAAAAATTCTCACATAATATCACATCTTAATTTAAAATAAAAACTTAAATTAACAAACTGAACGGTCCTAAACTTGTATGTTAAGATCGTATTGTCTGAGTTTCATGTCCAAAAGAAACGTAGACAAACCATTTTTTACATGCCCTATGGCAAGACTAAAAATAAGAGAGCTTATTAAAAGTCTCATTTAAATTTTAAATTTAAATTTTATTAAATTTTAAATTTATTATAAAAATTATATTTAAATTTTTTATTATAATTAAATTTTATATATTAAATTACATCTTAATTTAAATTAAAAATTTAAATAAACAGAAACTCGTTCTTATCTTCGTAACGCTATTTTGGTGAATATTGGGGTGTTTTTGACTTTTTATTACTTCGTAAAAGGAGTCTGACGTGCAACTGGACTGATGGTGTCGAACTGAAAGAGTAAACGTCTTAACGTATTATATTAATTATTATTTAAAAAAAAAAAAAAGGCGTTACGGCTTACGAAAAGAAGAGTCAAGAGAGAAAAGGTCAGACAATAAAACAAAGAAGAAAAAGCTGAAAGCTGTAGCAGAAACCGAGGGAGAAAGAGAGGGACAGCCGGACAGGGAGTGAAATTGAGTACTGAATATGATAGTCTCGAGAGAGAAAAACTGGGATCTCCATGTGAGTCCCACCCTCCACCATTTTATTTTATGAATTTAATGAATAGAAATATCTTGAATTCTTGATTATATGTAATTACAATCACAAAGTCTACTAAAAAAAAAAAAAAAAATCACGAAGCGTCTATATATCTAATTAGATAAATTTTAGTTAGGTGATGAAAATTGAAATGGCACAAGTTCCTTTCTTTTTTTTTTTTTTTTCAGAGTTTTAAATTTAGTACCCGTAAAGTTTGATAAATGTAATTTTTATATACTCTCGCGTAACTATCTACTTTGGGCCTTACTATCTCTAAATACAAACTCTACCAACTATCATACCATGCCCCTTTCTGTTTTCTAACAAATGAAGTAAGTTGTTAATAAACGTTAGACCGCCTTAAAAATAAATAAATATATATATTCAAATTTTTTTTTGACAGAAAAATCAATTGTAATCTTAGAATTTGTTAAGCTATAAGTTGACTAAGTACTATGATTGGCTTGGATTAGATTATTATAAGCTAGAGTGTAAATGCATTATCTTTTATTTTTTAATCTACATTAATTATCATTTGTGGTAATTGATATATATATATATATATATATGTTTCAAACACTTGTCATGAAATCTTTGTCTAGTAAGTAAGAAAAGTATTACTATCTGTTCCATTATTTTCTTTTCGAATCATACTTTATATACTTTTGTTTGGGAGTTTTAAGCATCAGTACCATATTCAATTCAAGATTGTCTAAGATACGTACAATTATGCCACTTGATTTCTAACGCCAATATATTCTTACAATATTGTATAGACTGTCATAATTTTTGGCTAATATTCTCACGTCTAACGTTGAATTCTTGGATTAGAATGATACCAAAGGCATGTGAATAATTTGGAGCTATTAGGATAATTGACATGTAAATTTTGTCCATATTATGAACAGGTTGGTCCACATTTGAATGTGTTACCAATACATGCCGTTTAAGCAAAACATTAAACACAAACACGAACATTTTTTCAAGTGGGAATATATGCAATACATACATATCTGTATTTTTTATAAAAAAAATAAATAAAAAATGGCATGCATGGATCCATTAGACAATTGTCGTAAAAATACAATATGCAAGGAACAATTGTGGTACAATTACAACAACTAACATATATACATCATGAAACTTTGAGATAACCCCCAATAAATCCGGGAGAAAATTTAATTTTTTAATTTTTGTTCTCGAGATATTTCTTATAGTATATAAACAACTGGCTGAGAAGTCACGAGTGCATATTCATCGGGGTGAGTACTTAAGGAAAGAGATCACGAGGCCGTTTTTACAACAGCCTATGCATGAGCATCTCAGCATGTACCAGAGGGTGCCATAGAGAGTAGAAAATTACTCATAATGTGTTATTTATTTATTTATGTATTTATTTATTTATTTTGCTGAGAATTACTCATATATAATGTGTTGTTAATTGGTTCTTAAAACCTTAAGACATTGCAGGACTATTCTTTCTATTAGGACCAAGTAAAATTCAATTCTACAATATGCATATATACATATATATTATATTCTTGTCACATTATGTTTAAATTTTTATATTTAGATGTGACTATCGATAGAAACGTTATCATTAAAAATCTCTCAATATATATATATATATGCACAAATTGGAGCCTTCTTTCTGTTTATGTTCCAACAAATTAGGATACTTGTCTATACAGGGACAGAGTAAAGAATTTATGTGTGATATAAAATATAAATAGGATTATCTAATATTAAATGAGGCTCATATATAGTACTTTCTATCAACTGGCGGCACAATATTAGTTATTTTTAATTTATTAGGAGCTAGGTTGTTTGGTTGCTAGATTCATGCTATGATTCGAATTATGGTTCGTGGTTCGCTACAGTATTTTCTCTCACAAAAAATACACGTAAACCGAGAATGATTTTGAATCATGATTCTGAATCCATCAACAAAACGTCCACTTTTTAGAATCTAGCATTCAGTAAAAAATAATAATAATAATAAAAGGGGGTGTACGGGATAGACCATAGTCGCATATACGAAAGTTTTAACCTATGTCCCTATGTTTTTTTTTAACGGATGATTCTATAGTTTTTTAGGTGTTAGATGAGAGAATTCTGATAGATTATTTTTCGATATTATGCCGCCACCACCACGGTATTAGTTCTATTAAATGAGGCTCATATATAGTACTTTCTATCAACTGGCAGCACAATATTAGTTCTTTTTAATTTATTAGGAAGCTTGGGTTGTTTGGTTGCTAGATTCATGCTATGATTCGAATCATAGTTCGTGGTTCGCTACAGTATTTTCTCTCACAAAAAACACACGTAAACCGAGAATGGTTTTAAATCAGGATTCTGAATCCATCAACCAAACGTCTACTTTTTAGAATCTAGCATTCAGTAAAAAATAATAATAATAATAAAATGGGGTATACGGGATAGACCACAGTCGCATATACGAAAGTTTTAACCTATGTCCCTATGTTTTTTTTTTTTTAACGGATGATTCTATAGTTTTTTAGGTGTTAGAGGAGAGAATTCTGATAGATTATTTTTCGATATTATGCCGCCACCACCACGGTAGAATCCAATAATTTAAAGGAATGTCAAAACTTCCTCGCATTGGTCGGACTAAAATTTTTTCTTCTTTTCTGCTATCAGTCACTGCATTTAAACATTGTTTCAAACTTTAATCTTACTCAGCCAAGCTTGATGATTTTATTATGCCTCTACTTTATATTGTTAAAAATAAAATACGCCTTTCCAAAAGAGAGAAGAAAAGAGAGATTTTTTATATGCTACGCCATGAATTTACTGGGTAAAAAAAATTTCGTCTGCCAAAGAATCTGATGCCCATGTGAACTTGAAGACGGAGCTTGCTTGCACAGGTGGACTGGTGAGTAGAGAGCATTATTTAAAATTGTGTAAGTTGCATGGATTTGGCCTTGGGGTTATATACTTTACAGCCTTTTATGGCTACATCATGTGATTGAGGTCAGAATCATCACATATACTATACATTAAACAATAAATGCGCTACATAAAACTCCCTGGTATGTTTTATTTCATTATTTATTGGACATTTCTACGGACCATCACTTTATTTACCGACGGAGCTGTTATTATTATTAATTATTATAATTATAATTATAATTATGATTATGATTATGATTATGATTATAATAATAATAATAATAATAATAATTATTATTATTATTATGATTATTATTATGATGATAATAATAATAATAATAATAATTATTATTATTATTATGATTATTATTTATTATTATTATTATTATTATTATGATTATTATTATTATTATTATTATTATTATTATTATTTTTATTATTTTAGTATTACTCAAAAATTTTCGTATGAGAATGAAAAAAAAAAAAAAAAACTCTAAATTGTTAGTTTGAATAACACAAAAACCCTCTCTAGAGATTTTTTACGATTAAGATCAGTTTCTAACCATTAAATTTATTTAAAATCGCATTAAATTTGGTTGATATAGGAAATGATGAGAGAGAATATCAATTCTTACACTATTTTTAATATTGATTTCTTATCGAAACGAATGAATGTTAAATTTACTTCTATACCCTTAATAAATTATTGTATAATTAGTAATTACTAATTTATATAATTGAACATTTTAATAATTACATTCGTAACATTATTATTCTTGATTTTAATAAACATAAAAAAATAAAGTTATTTTTCATTTAATAATTAAATAAACACTTGAAACAAAATGAATGCTCTTAATTTTATTACTTTATTTATTTGTTATTTATTTATCTATTTTCAGTTTCCATCGCTCTCTTTGCGCTGCATCGCAAGCACCAGCTCATCGTTGAGGCCACCACCTCTGTGCGCTTAGTACCTCGTTCATGCCGTACTCCGTCGCAGTCTCTAAATTGATATGAAATTTCTTCTAATTGAATAAGAAATTATTCGTATGAAAATTTGATTTGAAACTTGTTGAACAATGAATTTTGGTTTCTCGTAAATAAGGAATTTTTTTTTTTTTTTTTCCTGAATATCGGTATTATGGTTTTCTGATAATCAAGGGTGGGGTTTTTTTTTTTTTTTTTTTTTTTTTTTTGAAATATTGTCTGCTACAATGCCGGCGGTTTGTTTCTACATTTCCTTGTATTTTTTTGTTGAATCTCATTTCTTACAGATTTAAGAATTGAAAAGATTGTTATTGTGTGTCTGTGAATCAGTTATGATGCGCATTTGTCGCTTTTCGAAATCTATTCAGATCATGTCTAGAGTTGCTTGAGGGTACGGGGTATCATTCCATTATAGATTACTTGGTTTTCTCCCGTTTGGTTTTCTTCAATTGTTAAGAAGTTAATATCATTTCAAATAAGATGTTTTCTTTTAGTTTAGGCAATGCCTCTGCTAATGATGGGTAGTTAGTTTGTTGAGAAATCAATTCAAAGATAAGAGTGCACTTATTTCTAAAGGTTCTTGTTTTCATATTCGTTGAGCTACCCATTTTCTCAACCTAGTGTTTCATGCAATGGTCAAAAAGATTCGTGAACGTGCGAAATATGTAAGAGGGTCACAAATTAGAAAGAGGAAGTTTCTAGTGTAAATTGGATTTTGATGTTAAGAGAGGTTTGAGGCAAGATATACCAACAAGACGGAACTTTACATTTCTCATGCTTGACACTATCCTGTATATCAACGTGCATTTTGTCATTTAGAATTGAGTGACTCAAATTAGTTGAGATATTTATTTGTCTCAATCGAATTGTTTCAAATGGTTTGCCTTGGAATGAAGAAGAAGAATCGCTGGCTCTTGTCTGGTCGGTGGAGAGTAGAGTGGAAAGAAGGAACGAAGTAAGCAGAAAAGCAATTGAGTATCTGAATTGCCTCTGCTTCTGAGGCCAGTAATCTCGTCATCTATTTCCTTTCTTCTATTCTTTACTGTCCAGATTTTTCGTTTTCAACACTTCTCCTCCAATCTCTTCTGAGGCCAGTAATCTCGTCATCTTTTTCCTTTCTTCTATTCTTTACTGTCCAGATTTTTCGTTTTCAACACTTCTCCTCCAGGTCTAAACTAAGAAACGCAATCTATTATCATAAGAGATAACGTAGTTTCAATGTAACTTCTGAATTATTATGCTTATGTTTCTTGTGAAACTGATTATTTTATCTCATTTCCTATGAGATTCTGAATCCTTGTCGAGTTTCACATAAATGATAGGGTTTGAAGGATGCCGAACACAGTTTCTGTATATTTGCAATGCAATTTTTAAAACGAAATTAAAAAAAAAAAAAAAAGGCTCTTATACAAACTGAAGATCATGAATTTATACTTGATGCATGCAATGAGATTTTGGGTGGATCTGAATCTCTTGAAAGAATGGGGGAAAAAAAAAGAGCAGATGTTTAGGGACACCAAGATACCCAAAGGATTAGTAATGGAGATTTTAGAAAAAGAATGTTTTAGTGAAGAGAACAGAACTTAATTAGATATAATTTTTCCTTCTTTCTTCTTTTTTCCAGACATTCTACATTACCATTTCTGCATAATTTGAATCTCTTTCTTATTGGAAATTGATATATAAGGTTGGCTTCAACAAAATCTTCCCTGCTTTGGCCGACTAACTTTTAGATCCTTTTGGGTTTTTGTCAGATGTCTAATGAAAATGATGAGGAGAATCAGAAACTGGGTGAAGCCAAGATAAACCCCAAATCCTCTGTTGAAATCATAGCAAATTGGTACAATGCCTTACTCCAACAAGCGTCTGTGTATGGCATAGCTTCTGGATACTTCATCTCCGCATCTTTGCTGTCCATCATCAAAAAATGGGCTGTCATGAAATTCCCTTACCTGGTGTTTTAACTGCGTTGCAGTACTTTACCAGTGCTTTTGTGGTCCTCATATGCGGTTGATTCAAGTTCATAGAGCATGGCCAGCTTGACCTCCTCACAATGTGGAGGTTTCTACCTGCTGCTATCATATTCTATCTTCCCTCTTCACCAACTGTGAGCTCCTCCACGCCAATCTTGACACCTTCATTGTCTTTCGTTCTGTCATTCCAATCTTCGTTGCGACAGGAGAGACCCTCTTCTTACGCCAGCCTTGGCCCTCTTTAAGACTTGGGGCTCACTTGGTACCATATTCGTTGGAAGCGTGTTTTATGTGATCATGGATTACCAGTTCACTTTCATGGCTTATAGCTGGGCTCTCGCTTACCTTGTTAGCATATCCATATATACTTTGTCTACATAAAGCATGTGGTTATGACCATTGGTTTAAGTACATGGGGATTGGTGTTGTATAACAATCTTGAGGCTCTTCTATTGTTTACATTGGAACTGCTTATTATGGGTGAGTTGAAGAGGATAAAACACGAAATCTCAATGAGTCATATTGTTAATCTTTTGGGGTGATTTTGCCTGTGGGGCTGTCATGTTTGTTTGGCCTGTTGATCTCTTTTTTTGGGTTCTCTTGCCGACGGGCGATCTCTGCAACTAGTTTTACAGTTCTTGGGATTGTGAACAAGTTATTAACAGTTGTGATTAATATGGTTGTTTGGGACAAGCATTCCACATTCGTTGGGACTCTAGGGCTTTTGATATGCATGCTTGGGCGTGTTATGTATCAACAATCCACAAGCAACAAGCCTAAGGCCACGCAAGAAGTAAAAGTACAAAGCATAAGAAACTGAAGAAGAACGACAGAAGTTACTCAAAATGCAAAGGAACATGAGTGAGAAAAAAACCTCAGAATCACTAGGGGAAAGATGATACGTATCCTTAATAGTTGATCTTGCTTTGTTGCTTATTATTTATTTATTTGGTTAAGATCAAGTGTTCAACTCCAGTTACTAATAAAATCGTGGGGGTGCCAACTTCGCACGACAACTTCGGTTATCTCTGCTTGATCGGAATTCCTGTGGATTGGGCTTTTGCACGCAGAAACTGATTTCATTTAACATTTACACAGAATTAATTTTTAGCCAATTTTTTGTTAGACTATTCAAACTGGGAAAACCCAGCTAGAATATTTCATTGATTTGCTTTTGTAGTCTTGTTGAAACACGTTGATTCAAACACCGTAGTGATGATGCTTACCATGTATTAAAATTTTTTCGTCTATAGCAGTAGTTTGAGAAAAGAATTGAAGTGATAAAGCGGATTAGTTTTGTTCGGTCTCATGTTGATTTTATGTCGTAAAACGCTCATGGGGTTGTACAGTGATGCTTATAACTGTTATTTTGTCAAACTCTTAAATCTTTGGGAGTTTCTAATTCTTTACTTTTTAGTTATTAAGTATGTATTAAAAGATGTTTGTTCTGCATACTTTTTTTATGTGATGTGATTTTGATCAAATTCAACATTCAGAAACTGACACTACTAGCAAAGAGGCTTACCAAAAAAGTTCTTAGATCTTTTCACCCATTATTATAACGTAAGCCTTGCATCATTATGCACTAAGGGCGCATTTATCAAACCGTAAAGGAATGTAATGGGAAATGTTATGAGATTGAAAAGGAAAGTAAAACAATAGGATTAATGGTCATTCATTCCGTTTTATGTATTTACTTGATTATTAGATGATGTAATGAGAATCAATTTCATTCCTTTTTTTATGTTTACTAAAATTAGGAATAGTAATATTATAAATGTAATCACTAAAATGTCATTTTGCACACTTAAATAATCATTGATTGTATAGTAATCATTAAGGATAGATAAGTAAATTTAACATTCATTTCTTTTGACAAGCAATCAATACTAAGAGAGTATAAGGATTGGTATTCCCTTTCTTCATTCTCCATATTGTGTGGAGCTTATTATACCTCCATTACTAATTTTATAAATGAACATATTATTAAAAGAGAAAGAGAATCACTCCTTACTTTTCTTTTCCCTTTACTGCAAAGTAAACATGCCTTACTTTTAAAAGAAACAAGACCTCTATTGTCTACGAATGAGTCCAAAAAAAAAAAAATCACAAGGTCTAAAGTTTTGAGGCCATTCTTTGCAGGCATGCTCAGAAAAATGTAAGGATCGTGTCTGTAAAATTTCATAATTTTTTGACGTCGTTTTTATTTTATTTTATTTTTCAAAGATGAAAAATAAAGAAAATCATAAAAAAATAATGCCGCTTGTTGTATTAATTCTTAAAAATTGTATATTAATTTTAGAATGCAAAACATAAATAAAAATGTAAATTTTTGACCCATCCCGGCCCCTGGGCGCCCCACTACCCGCCTGGGGACTTTTTGACGTCGTTTTTCTACTTTTTGTCATTTTTTGAGGCTGTTTTTTAAAGGCATGCCTAGAAAAATGTAAGGATCGTGTATGTAAAATTTCATAATTTTTTAACGTCATTTTTATTTTATTTTATTTTTCAAAGATGAAAAATAAAGAAAATCGTAAAAAATAGAATATTCATCAAAAAAATGGTGTCGCTTCTTGCATTAATTACTAAAAATTGTATATTAATTTTGGAATGCAAAACATAAATAAAAATGTAACTTTTTGACCCATCCCGACCCCTAGGCGCCCCACTACACTGGTCGAGGGCTTTTTGACAACGTTTTACTTTTTTCTTGTCATTTTTTGAGGCCATTTTTTGTAGGCATGTCCAGAAAAATGTAAGAATTGTGTATGCAATATTTCATAATTTTTTGACGTCGTTTTTACTTTATTTTATTTTTCAAAGATGAAAAATAAAGAAAATCATAAAAAATAGAATATCTATCAAAAAATGTCCTAAAAATCATATATTAATTTTAGAATGCAAAACAGAAATAAAAATGTAAATTATTGACTTATCCCGGTCCCTGGGCGCCCCACTACGCGGGCCGGGGAATTTTTGATAGCGTTTTACTTTTTTCTTGTCATTTTTTGAGTCCATTTTCATAGGCATGCTCCGAAAAATGTAATGATCGTGTATGTAAAATTTCAGAATTTTTTCACGTCGTTTTTATTTTATTTTTTTTTTTAAAATGAAAAATAAAGAAAATCGTAAAAAAATAGAATATTCATAAAAAAATGGTCCCCCTTATTGCATTAATTCTTAAAAATTGTATATTAATTTTGAAATGCAAAACATAACTAAAAACGTAATTTTTTTACCCATCCCGGACGTTGGGCCCCCACTACGCAGGCTGGGGGCTTTTTGACAGCATTTTTTTTATTTTTTATCATTTTTTGAGGCTATTTTTTTAAGGCATGCCCAGAAAAATGTAATGATCGTGTCTGTAAAATGTTATAATTTTTTCACGTCATTTTTATTTTATTTTATTTTTCAAAGATGAAAAATAAAGAAAATCGTAAAAAATAGAATATTCATCAAAAAATGGTGCTGCATATTGTATTAATTCCTCAAAATACAATATGCAAGTATGCCCAGAAAAATGTAAGGTCCGTGTATGCAAAATGTCAGAATTTTTGAACGTCGTTTTTATTTTATTTTATTTTTTAAAAATCAAAAATACGGAAAATAATAAAAAATAGAATATTCATCAAAAAATGGTGCTGCTTCTTGAATTAATTCTTAAAAATCGTATATTAATTTTAAAATACAAAAAATAAATAAAAATGTAAATGTTTGACCCATCCCGGCCCCTGGGCGCCCCACTATGCGGGCCAGGGGCTTTTTGACAGCGTTTTACTTTTTTTTGTCATTTTTTAAGGCCATTTTTTCCTGGCATGCCCACATAAATGTAAGGATCGTGTCTACAAAATTTCATAATTTTTTGACGTCATTTTTATTTTATTTTACAAACACTAAAAATAATGGTGGTGATTGTTGCATTAATTCGTAAAAATCGTATGTTAATTTTAAAAAAGAAAACATAAATAAAATGTAAAATATTGACATATCCAGGCCCCTGGGCGCCCTACTATGTGGGTTGGGGGCTTTTTGACAGTGTTTTATTTTTTTTGTCATTTCTCTAGGCCATTTTTGCGGGCATGCCCATAAAAATGTGAGGATCATGTCTACAAAATTTCATAATTTTTTGACGTCGTTTTTACTTTATTTTATTTTTCAAAGACGAAAAATAAAGAAAATCATAAAAAAATATAATACTCATCAAAAAGTGGTGGTGCTTGTTGCATTAATTCTTAAAAATCATATATTAATTTGAAAATGCAAAACATAAATAAAAATACAAATGATTGACCCATCTCGGCCCCTGGGTGCCCCACTATGCAGGCCAGGGGCTTTCTGACGGCGTTTTACTTTTTTTTTTTGTTATTTTTTGAGGCCATTTTTTGCAGACATGCCTACAAAAAATTTACGCATCTTGTCTACAAAATTTCATAATTTTTTGATGTCATTTTTATTTTATTTTATATTTCAAAGATGAAAAATAATGAAAATCATCAAAAATAGGATATTTATCAAAAAAATGGTGGGGCTTGTTGCATTAATTCGTAAAAATCATATGTTAATTTTAAAATGTAAAACATAAATAAAAATGTAAAATTTTAACATATCCCGGCCCCTAGGTGCCCCACTACGTGAGCTGGGGGCTTTTTGATAGTGTTTTACTTTTTTTGTCATTTCTTGAGGCCATTTTTGCGGGCATGCCCATAAAAATGTGAGGATCGTATCTATAAAATTTCATAAATTTTTGACGTCATTTTTATTTTATTGTTTTTCAGAGATGAAAAATAATGAAAATCATAAAAAATAGAATATTCATCAAAAAGTGGTGGTGCTTTTTGCCTTAATGCCTAAAAATCATATATTAGTTTGAAAATGCAAAACATCAATAAAAGTGCAAATTTTGACCCATCCCTTCCCTTGGGTGCCCCACTACATAGGGCATGGGCTTTTTGACAGTGTTTTACTTTTTTTGTCTTTTTTGGCCATTTTTTGCAGGCATGCCCATAAAAATGTAGGGATCGTGTCTGTAAAATTTCTTAATGTTTTGACATCGTTTTTATTTTATTTTATTTTTCATAGATGAAAAATAAAGAAAATAAAAAAAAATAGAATATTCATCAAAAAGTAGGGGTGCTTGTTGCATTAAGTCTAAAAAATTGTATATTAATTTTAAAATGCAAAACACAAATAAAAATGTAAATGTTTAACCTATCTCGGCCCCTGGACGCCCTACTACACGAGTGTGGGGCTTTTTGCCCGCGTTTTACTTTTTCTTTTCATTTTTTGAGGCCATTTTCTGCAAGCACGCCCAAAAAATGTAAGGATAATGTCTGCAAAATTTCATAATTTTTTGATTTCGTTTTTATTTTATTTTATATTTCAACTATGAAAAATAAAGAAAATCATAAATATTAGATTATTTATCAAAAAATGGTTCTACTTATTGCATTAATTCCTAAAAATCGTATTTTAATTTTAGAATGTAAAACATAAATTAAAATGTAAAATTTTGACACATCCCTGCACCTGGGCGCCCCACTACGCGGGCTGGGGGTTTTTTGACAACGTTTTACATTTTTTTAGGTAACTTTTTGCAAGCATGCATATAAAAATGTAAGGATCGTGTCTACAAAATTTTGTAATTTTTTGACGTAGTTTTTATATTATTTTATTTTTCAAACTCGAAAAAATAACGAAAATCATAAAAAATAGAATATTCATCAACAAATGGTGGCGCTTGTTGCATTAATTCCTAAAAATCGTATGTTAATTTAAGAATACAAAACATAAATAAAAATATAAATTTTTGACCCATCCCGACCCCTGGGTATCCCACTATGCGGGACAGGGGCTTTTTGGCAGCGTTTTACATTTTTTTTTGTCCTTTTTTACTGTATTGCCCACAAAAATGTAGGGATTGTGTCTGCAAAATTGGATAATTTTTTGACGTCATTTTTATTTTATATTTTAAAATAAATGAAATCATAAAGTGGTGGTGCTTGTTGCATTTATTGTAAAAAACTGTACATTAATTTTAAAATGCAAAACATAAATAAAAATGTAAATGTTTAACCTATCACGGCCTCTGAGAGCCCCACTACGCGGGCGGGGGGCTTTTGACAGTGTTTTACTTTATTTTTCATTTTTTGAGGCTATTTTTTGTAGGCACGCCAAGAAAAATGTAAGGAACATGTATGCAAAATTTCATAACTTTTTGACGACGTTTTTATTTTATTTTATTTTTCAAACACGAAAAATAAAGAAAATCGTAAAAAATAGAATATTCAACAAAAAGTTTTTGCGCTTATTGTATTAATTCCTAAAAAGCGTATATTAATTTAAAAATATAAAACATAAATAAAAATGTAAATGTTTGACCCATCCCGGCCCCTGGGCGCCCCACTACACGGGCAAGGGGGCTTTCTGACATCGTTTTATTTTTTTTTGTCATTTTTTAGGCCAGTTTTTTGTAGACATGCTTAGAAAAATGTCAAGATTGTGTGTACAAAATTTAATAATTTTTTAACTTCATTTTTATTTTATTTTATTTTTCAAAGACAAAAAATAAAGAATATCCTAAAAAATAGAATATTCATCAAAAAAATGGTGCCGCTTGTTGCATTAATTCCTAAAAATAGTATATTAACTTTAGAATGCAAAACATAAATACAAATGTAAATTTTTGACCTATCCTGGCACCTGGACGCCCCACTTGGCGATCCGGAGGCTTTATGATAACGTTTCACTTTTTTTTTTCATTTTTTGAGGACTTTTCTTTTGCAAGCATGCCCACAAAAATGAGAGGATAGTGTGTGCAAAATTTCATAATTTTTTGACTTCGTTTTTATTTGATTTTATTTTTCAAAGATGAAAAATAAAGAAAATCATAAAATATAGAATATTCATCAAAAAGTCGTGGCGCTTGTTGCATTAATTCTTAAAAATCATATATTAATTTTAAAATGCAAAACATAAAATAAATTGTAAATTTTTGACCCATCCCTGCCCCTGGGCGCCCCACTACGCGGGCCGAATTCCTAAAATTCGTATATTAATTTTAGAGTACAAGACATAAATAAAAATGTAAATTTTTGACCCATCCCGGCCCTTTGGCGCCCCACTACGCGAGCAAGGGGCGTTTTAAAAGCGTTTTACTTTTTTTTTTGTCATTTTTTGTGGCCCTTTTGGACAGTGTTTTACTTTCTTTTGCCATTTTTTGAGGCCTTTTTTTGTAGGCATGCCCAGAAAAATGTCAGGATTGTGTCTGTAAAATTTCATAATATTTTAACGTCGTTTTTATTTTATTTTATTTTTCAAAGATGAAAAATTAAGAAAATCATAAAAAGTAGAATATTCATCAAAAAATGGTGCCACTTGTTGCATTAATTACTAAAAATCATATATTAATTTTACAATGCAGATCATAAATAAAAATGGAAATTTTTGATCTATCCCGGCCCCTTGGCGCGCCATTACGCAAGCCGGGGGGTTTTTTGAAGGTGTTTTACTTTTTTTTTTCATTTTGAGACCATTTTTTGCAGGCATGCCCAGAGAAATGTCGGGATCATGTCTAAAATTTAATATAATTTTTTAACATCATTTTTATTTTATTATTTTTTTTCAAAGATGAAAAATTGAGAAAATAAAAAAAATAGAATATTCATGAAAATATGGTGCCACTTGTTGCATTAATTCCTAAAAATCGTATATTAATTTTAAAATGTAAAACATAAATAAAGATGTAAGTTTTTGACCCATCCCGGCCCCTAGGCTCCCCACTACACGATCTAGAGGCTTTTTGACAGCATTTTACTATTTCTTCTCATTTGGTGAGGCCATTTATTGCGGCCATGCCCATGAAAATGTAAGGATCTTATCTGTAAAAATTCACAATTTTTTGACGTCATTTTTTTATTTTATTTTTCAAAGACGAAAAATAAAGAAAATCATAAAAAATAGAATATTCTTCAAAAAGTGGTGGCACTTATTGCATTAATTCCTAAAATTCGTATATTAATTTTAGAGTACAAGACATAAATAAAAATGTAAATTTTTGACCCATCCCGGCCCTTTGGCGCCCCACTACGCGAGCAAGGGGCGTTTTAAAAGCGTTTTACTTTTTTTTTTGTCATTTTTTGTGGCCCTTTTGGACAGTGTTTTACTTTCTTTTGCCATTTTTTGAGGCCTTTTTTTGTAGGCATGCCCAGAAAAATGTCAGGATTGTGTCTGTAAAATTTCATAATATTTTAACGTCGTTTTTATTTTATTTTATTTTTCAAAGATGAAAAATTAAGAAAATCATAAAAAGTAGAATATTCATCAAAAAATGGTGCCACTTGTTGCATTAATTACTAAAAATCATATATTAATTTTACAATGCAGATCATAAATAAAAATGGAAATTTTTGATCTATCCCGGCCCCTTGGCGCGCCATTACGCAAGCCGGGGGGTTTTTTGAAGGTGTTTTACTTTTTTTTTTCATTTTGAGGCCATTTTTTGCAGGCATGCCCAGAGAAATGTCGGGATCATGTCTGCAAAATTTAATAATTTTTTAACATCATTTTTATTTTATTATTTTTTTTCAAAGATGAAAAATTGAGAAAATAAAAAAAATAGAATATTCATGAAAATATGGTGCCACTTGTTGCATTAATTCCTAAAAATCGTATATTAATTTTAAAATGTAAAACATAAATAAAGATGTAAGTTTTTGACCCATCCCGGCCCCTAGGCTCCCCACTACACGATCTAGAGGCTTTTTGACAGCATTTTACTATTTCTTCTCATTTGGTGAGGCCATTTATTGCGGCCATGCCCATGAAAATGTAAGGATCTTATCTGTAAAAATTCACAATTTTTTGACGTCATTTTTTTATTTTATTTTTCAAAGACGAAAAATAAAGAAAATCATAAAAAATAGAATATTCTTCAAAAAGTGGTGGCACTTATTGCATTAATTCCTAAAATTCGTATATTAATTTTAGAGTACAAGACATAAATAAAAATGTAAATTTTTGACCCATCCCGGCCCTTTGGCGCCCCACTACGCGAGCAAGGGGCGTTTTAAAAGCGTTTTACTTTTTTTTTTGTCATTTTTTGTGGCCCTTTTGGACAGTGTTTTACTTTCTTTTGCCATTTTTTGAGGCCTTTTTTTGTAGGCATGCCCAGAAAAATGTCAGGATTGTGTCTGTAAAATTTCATAATATTTTAACGTCGTTTTTATTTTATTTTATTTTTCAAAGATGAAAAATTAAGAAAATCATAAAAAGTAGAATATTCATCAAAAAATGGTGCCACTTGTTGCATTAATTACTAAAAATCATATATTAATTTTACAATGCAGATCATAAATAAAAATGGAAATTTTTTATCTATCCCGGCCCCTTGGTGCGCCATTACGCAAGCCGGGGGGTTTTTTGAAGGTGTTTTACTTTTTTTTTTCATTTTGAGGTCATTTTTTGCAGGCATGCCCAGAGAAATGTCGGGATCGTGTCTGCAAAATTTAATAATTTTTTAACATCATTTTTATTTTATTATTTTTTTTCAAAGATGAAAAATTGAGAAAATAAAAAAAATAGAATATTCATGAAAATATGGTGCCACTTGTTGCATTAATTCCTAAAAATCGTATATTAATTTTAAAATGTAAAACATAAATAAAGATGTAAGTTTTTGACCCATCCCGGCCCCTAGGCTCCCCACTACACGATCTAGAGGCTTTTTGACAGCATTTTACTATTTCTTCTCATTTGGTGAGGCCATTTATTGCGGCCATGCCCATGAAAATGTAAGGATCTTATCTGTAAAAATTCACAATTTTTTGACGTCTTTTTTTTATTTTATTTTTCAAAGACAAAAAATAAAGAAAATCATAAAAAATAGAATATTCTTCAAAAAGTGGTGGCACTTATTGCATTAATTCCTAAAATTCGTATATTAATTTTAGAGTACAAGACATAAATAAAAATGTAAATTTTTGACCCATCCCGGCCCTTTGGCGCCCCACTACGCGAGCAAGGGGCGTTTTAAAAGCGTTTTACTTTTTTTTTGTCATTTTTTGTGGCCCTTTTTTCCTGGCATGCCCAGAAAAATGTTAGGATCGTGTATGCAAAATTTCATCATTTTTTAACGTCATTTTTGTTTTATTTTATTTTTTAAAGATAAAAAATAAAGGAAAACATAAAAAATAGAATATTCATAAAAAAATAGTGACGTTTGTTGTATTAGTTCCTAAAAATCGTATGTTAATTTTAGAATGCAAATCGTAAATAAAAATGTACATTTTTTACCCATCCCGACCCCTGGGCGCCCCATTACGCAAGCTGGGGGCTTTTTGACAGTGTTTTACTTTTTTTTTTGTCATTTTTTGAGGCCTGTTTTTGCAAGCATGCTCAGAAAAATTTCAGGATCGTGTCCGTAAAATTTCATAATTTTTGAACATCATTTTTGTTTTACTTTATTTTTCGAAGATGAAAAATAAAGAAAATCATAAAAAATAGAATATTCATCAAAAAGTGGTGGCGCATGTTGTATTAATTCATAAAAATTGTATATTAATTTTAGAGTGCAAAACATAAATAAAAATGTCACTTTTTTACCCATCCCGGTCCTTGGGCGCCCCACTACGCGAGTCGAGCGTTTTTTGACAGCGTTTTACTTTTTCATCATTTTTTGAGGCCATTTCTTTCCAGACATGCCCAAAAAAATGTCAAGATCGTGTTTGTAAAATTTTATAATTTTTTAACGTCATTTTGGTTTATTTTAATTTTATGAATTCAAAAAATAAAGTAAATCATAAAAAAATTGAATATTCATAAAAAAAATGGTGACGTTTGTTCCATTAATTTATAAAAATCGCGTATTAATTTTAGAATGTAAATTGTAAATAAAAATGTAAATTTTATACCTATCCCGGCCCCTGGGCACCCCATTATGCAAGCCAAGAGCTTTTTGACAATGTTTTACTCTTTTTTTTGTCATTTTTAGGCTATTTTTTGCATGCATGCCCCAAAAAATTTTAGGTTCGTGTATGCAAAATTTAATAATTTTTTAACACCATTTTTATTTTATGTTATTTTTCAATGACGAAAAATAAAAAAAAATCATAAAAAATAGAATATTCATCAAAAAGTGGTGGCCCATGTTGCATTAATTCCTAAAAATCTATATTAATTTTAGAGTCCAAAACATAAATAAAAATGTAAATTTTGGACCTATCCCCGCCCTTGGGCGCCTCACCACGCGAGCCGGGGGCTCTTTGATAGCGTTTTACTTTTTTTTTATCATTTTGTGAGGTCATTTTTTCCAGGCATGCCCCAAAAAAGTCATGATCATGACTGCAAAATTTCATAACTTTTTAACATAATTTTTATTTTATTTTATTTTTCAAAGACAAAAAATAAAGAAAATCATAAAAAATAGAATATTCATCAAAAAATGGTGACACTTGTTGCATTAATTCTTAAAAATCGTATATTAATTTTAGAATACAAATTGTAAATGAAAATGTAAATTTTTGACCCAGCTTGGGCCCTGGGCGCCCCATTACCCAAGCCGGGGGCTTTTTGACTGTGTTTTACTTTTTTTGAGGCTATTTTTTGCAGGCATGGCCAAAAAAATGTCAGGATCATGTTTGCAAAATGTAATAATTTTTTAACGTCATTTTTATTTTATTTTATTTTTTAAAGACAAAAAATAAAGAAAATCATAAAAAATAGAATATTCATCAAAAAGTTGTGGTGCTTGTTGCATTAATTCCTAAAAATGGTATATTAATTTCAAAATGTAAAACATAAATAAAAACATAATTGTTTGACCCGTCCATGGCGCTAGGCACCCCACTACGCGGGCGGGGGACTTTTTGGCAGCGTTTTACTTTTGGTTGTCATTTTTTTAGGTTGATTTTTACTGGCATGCCGAGAAAAATGTCATGATCGCGTCTCCAAAATTTCCTAATTTTTTGACGTCACTTTTATTTTATTTTATTTTTCAAAGACGAAACATAAAGAAAATCATAAAACTTAGAATATTCATCAAAAAATGGCCGCCCTTGTTGCATTAATTCATAAAAATCGTATATTAACTTTAAAATGCAAAACAGAAATAAAAATGTAAATGTTTGATCCATCCCGGTCCCTGGGCGCCCCATTACGCAGGCGAGGGGCTTTTTGACAATGTTTTACTTTATTTATCATTTTTTTAGACCATTTTTTTCAGGCATTCCCAGAAATATGTCAGGATCATGTCTGCAAAATTTATTAATTTCTTAACGTCATTTTTATTTTATTTTATTTTTCAAAGATGAAACACAAAGAAAATCATAAAAACTAGAATACTCATAAAAAAATGGTGCCGCTTGTTTCATTGATTCCTAAAAATCGTATATTAATTTTAGAAGGTAAAACATAAATAAAAATGTAAATTTTTGACCCATCCCGGTCCCTGGGCGCCCCACTACGTGATCTGGGGGCTTTTGACAGTGTTTTATTTTTTTGTCTTTTTTTGATGCCACTTTTTGCAGGCATGCCCATAAAAATGTAAGGATTGTGTCTGCAAAATTTCATAATTTTTTGACGTTATTTTTATTTTATTTTATTTTTCAAAAATAAAAAATAAAGAAAATCATAAAAAATAGAATATTCATCAAAAAGTGGTGGCGCTTGTTACATTAATTCATAAAAATCATATACTAAGTTTAAAATGTAAAACATAAATAAAAATGTACATGTTTGATCCATCCTGGGCCCTGGGCACCCCACTATGCGCGCGAGGGGCTTTTCGACAGCGTTTTACTTTCTTTTGTCATTTTTAGGCCATTTTTTGCAAGCATGCCTAGAAAAATGTGAGGCACATGTATGCAAAATTAAATTATTTTTTAACGTCATTTTTTATTTTATTTTATTTTTAAAAGACGAAAAAATAAAGAAAATCATAAATAATAGAATATTCATCAAAAAGTGGTGTCGCTTGTTACATTAATTCTGAAAAGTAGTATATTAATTTTAGAATATAAAACATAAATAAAAATATAAATTTTTTACCCATCCTGGCCCCTGGGCGCCCCACAATGCAATTCGGGGGCTTTTTGACAACGTTGTAATCTTTCCGTCATTTTTTTAGTCCTTTTTTTGCAGGCATGCCCACAAAAATCTAAGGATCGTGTTTGTAAAATTTCATAATTTTTGGACTTCATTTTTATTTTATTTTATTTTATAGACACAAAAAATAAAGAAAAGAAAAAAAATTGAATATTTATCAAAAAGTGGTGGCACTTATTGCATTAATTCCTAAAAATCGTATATAAATTTTAAAATGTAAAACATAAATAAAAATATAAATATTTCACCCATCCCTGCCCCTGGGCACCCTACTACGTGGGCAAGGGGCTTCTTGACAGTATTTTACTTTCTTTTGTAATTTTTTGAGTCTATTTTTTGCAGGCATGCCCAGAAAAATGTCAGGATCGTGTTTGCAAAATTTCATAAATTTTTAACGTCATTTTTATTTTATTGTTCAAAGATGAAAAATAAAGAAAATATTAAAAAATAGAGTATTCATCAAAAAATGGTGCCGCTTGTTGCATTAATTCCAAAAAATCAAATTTTAATTTTAGAATGCACAACATAAGTAAAAATGTAAAATTTTGACCAATCTCGGCCCCTCAGAGCGCCATTACGCAAGTTGGGGGCTTTTTGCCAGCGTTTTACTTTTTTTGCCATTTTTTGAGGACATTTCTTACAGGCATGCCCAAAAAAATGTCAGGATCATGTACGCAAAATTTAATTATTTTTTAACGTCATTTTTTTTAAAGAAAAAAATAAAGAAAATCATAAAAAAATAGAATATTCATCAAAAGGTGGTGCCGCTTGTTGCATTAATTCCTAAAAATTATATATTAATTTTAGAATGCAAAACATAAATAAAAATGTAAATTTTTTACCCATCCTGGTCCCTGGCCGCCGCACTACTTAATCCGGGCGCTTTTTGACAACGTTTTACTTTTTTATCGTTTTCTGAGTCTTTTTATTGCAGGGACATCCATAAAAATGTAAAGATCGTGTTTGCAAAATTTCATAATTTTTTGACTTCATTTTTATTTTATTTCATTTTTGAAAGATAAAAATAAAAAAATCATAAAAAATAGAATATTCATCAAAAAGTGGTGGCACTTGTTGCATTAATTCTTAAAAATCGTATATTAATTTTAAAATGCAAAACATAAATAAAAATATAAATGGTTGAACCATCCCTGCCCCTGGGTGCCCCACTCAGCGGGCGGGGGGCTTTTAGACAGCATTTTACTTTCTTTTGTCATTTTTAGAGGCTAGTTTTTGCAGGCATGCCCAGAAAAATGTCGGCATCGTGTCTGCAAAATTTCATAATTTTTGAACGTTGATTTTATTTTATTTTATTTATCAAAGATAAAAAATAAAGAAAATCATGAAAACTAGAATATTCATAAAAAAAAAATGGTGCGGCTTCTTGGAGTAACTCCTTAAACACATATATTAATTTTAGAATGCAAAACATAAATAAAAATAAAAATTTTTGACCCATCCCAGCCCCTCGTCACCACATTACGCAAGGTGGGGACTTTTTGACAGCGTTTTACTTTTTTTTATCGTTTTTTGAGGCCATTTTTTACAGGCATGCCCAAAAAAATGTTTCGATCGTGTCTACAAAATTTCATAATATTTTGATGTTGTTTTTATTTTATTTTATTTTTCAAAGAAAAAAATAAAGAAAATCATAAAAAATAGAATATTCATTAAAAGTGGTGCCACTTGTTGCATTAATTCCTAAAAATAGTATATTAATTTTAGAACGTAAAACATGAATAAAAATGTAAATTTTCGACCCATCCTGGCCCTTGGGTGCCCCACTACGCAATCCGGGCACTTTTTGACAACGTTTTACTTTTTTTGTCATTTTTTGAGTCCTTTTATGGCAGGCATGCCCATAAAAATTTAAGGATCGTGTTCGCAAAAATTCATAATTTTTTTAACTTCGTTTTTATTTTATTTTGTTTTTGAAAGACAAAAAATAAAAAAATCGTAAAAAATACAATATTCATCAAAAAGTGGTGGCACTTGTCACATTAATTCTTAAAACTCGTATATTAATTTTAGAGTGCAAAACATAAATAAAAATGAAAATTTTTGTCCCATCCCGGCCCCTCGGCGTCCCACTACGCAAGCTGCAGGCTCTTTGATAGCATTTTACCTTTTTTTGTCATTTTATGAGGCAATTTCTAGTAGGCATGCCCAAAAAAATGTTAGGATCGTGTCAGAAAAAATTTCATAATATTTTCACGTCGCTTTTTATTTTATTTTATTTTATTTTTCAGAGATGAAAAATAAAGAAAATCATAAAAAATAGAATATTCATCAAAAAATAGTGGCGCTTGCTGCATTAATTCCTAAAAATCGTATATTAAGTTGAAAATGAAAAACATAAATAAAAGAATAAATGTTTGACGTATCACGACCCTTGGGAACCCCACTACGCAGGCGGGGGGCTTTTTGACAGCGTTTTACTTTTTTTTTGCCATTTTTTGAGGCCATTTTTTGCAGGCATACCCAAAAAAATGTCAGGATCGTGTATGCAAAATTTAATAATGTTTTAACGTCACTTTTATTTTATTTTATTTTTAAAAGTTGAAAAATAAAGAAAATCATAAAAAATAGAATATTCATAAAAAAAATGGTGCCGCTTGTTGTATTAATTCCTAAAAATAGTATATTACTTTTAGAATGTAAAACATAAATAAAAATGTAAATTTTTTACCCATCCCGGCCTCTAGGTGCCCCACTTTGCGATCCGGGGGCTTTTGGACAATGTTTTACTTTTTTGTCATTTTTTGAGTCCTTTTTTCACAAGCATGCCCATAAAAATGTAAGGATCGTGTTTGCAAAATTTCATAATTTTTTTACTTCATTTTTTTTATTTTATTTATCAACGATGAAAAATAAAGAAACGCATAAAAAATAGAATATTCATCAAAAAGTGGTGGCTCTCATTGCATTAATTCCTAAAAATCGTATATTAATTTTAGAATGCAAAAGATAAATAAAAATGTAAATGTTTGACCCATCCCGGCCGCTGGGTGCCCCACTGTGCGATCCGGGGGCATTTTGACAACGTTTTACTCTTTTTTCACTTTTTTTGAGACCTCTTATGCAGACATGCCCATAAAAATGTAAGGATCGTGTCTGCAAAATTTCATAATTTTTTGACTTCTTTTTTATTTTATTTTATTTTTCAAAGACGAAAAATAAAGAAAATCATAAAAAAATAGAATATTCATCAAAAGTGGCAGCGCGTGTTGTATTAATTCCTAAAAAATATATATTAATTTAAAATGTAAAACAAAAATAAAAATGTAAATGTTTGACCCATCCCTGCCCCTGGGTACCCCACTATGCAGGTGGGGGGCTTTTTCGCAGCGTTTTACTTTCTTTTATCTTTTTTTAGGCCATTTTATGCAGGCATGCCCAAAAAAATGTAAGGATCATCTCTACAAAATTTCATTATGTTTTAACCTCGTTTTTATTTTATTGTTCAAAGATGAAAAATAAGGAAAATCTTAAAAAATAGAGTATTCATCAAAACATGGTGTCGCTTGTTGCAGTAATTCCTAAAAATCAAATTTTAATTTTATAATGCAAAACCTAAATAAAAATGTAAATTTTTGACCCATCTCGGTGCCTCGGAGTGCCATTACGCAAGTTGGGGGCGTTTTGACAGCGTTTTACTTGTTTTGTCATTTTTGAGGCCAGTGTTTTGTAGGCATGCCAAAAAATATGTCAGGATCATGTATGCAAAATTTAATAATTTTTTAACGTAATTTTTATTTTATTTTATTTTTCAAAGATGAAAAATAAAGAAAATCATAAAAAATAGAATATTCATAAAAAAATAGTATATTAATTTTAGAATACAAAACATAAATAAAACTGTAAATTTTTTACCCATCCCGGCGCTTGGGTGCCCTACTACGCGATCTGGGGGCTTTCTGACAATGTTTTATTTTTTTCTCATTTTTTGAGGCCTTTTTTGCAGGCATGCCCATAAAAATGTAAGGATCGTGTCTACAAAATTTCATAATTTTTTGACTTTATTTTTATTTTATTTTATTTTTTAAAGACAAAAAATAAAGAAAATCATAAAAACATAGAATATTCATCAAAAGTGGTGGCGCTTGTTGTATTAATTCCCCAAAAATGTATATTAATTTAAAATGCAAAACAAAAATAAAAATGTAAATGTTTGACCCATCCTTGCCCCTGGATACCCCACTATGCGGGCGGGGGGCTTGTTGGCCGCGTTTTACTTTCTTTTATCTTTTTTTCGGCCATTTTATGTAGGCATGCCCAAAAAAATGTAAGGATCATCTCTGCAAAATTTCATTATGTTTTAACCTCGTTTTTATTTTATTGTTCAAAGATGAAAAATAAGGAAAATCTTAAAAAATAGAGTATTCATCAAAAAATGGTGCCGCTTGATGCAGTAATTCCTAAAAATCAAATATTAATTTTAGAATGCAAAACATAAATAAAATGTAAATTTTTGACCCATCTCGGCCCCTCGGAGCGCCATTACGCAAGTTGGGGGCATTTTGACAGCGTTTTACTTGTTTTGTCATTTTTTGAGGCCATTTTTTGTAGGCATGCCCAAAAATATGTCAAGATCATGTATGCAAAATTTAATAATTTTTTAACGATATTTTTATTTTATTTTATTTTTAAAGACGAAAAATAAAGAAAATTATAAAAAATAGAATATGCATCAAAAAATGGTGCCCCTTATTGCATTAATTCCTAAAAATAGTATATTAATTTTAGAATGTAAAACATAAATAAAACTGTAAACTTTTTACCCATCCCAGCGCTTAGGTGCCCCACTACGCGATCTGGGGGCTTTCTGACAACGTTTTATTTTTTTTTCTCATTTTTTGAGGCCTTTTTTGCAAGCATCCCATAAAAATGTAAGGATCGTGTCTGTGAAATTTCATAGTTTTTTTACTTCATTTTTATTTATTTTTTATTTTTTAAAGACAAAAAATAAGGAAAATCATTAAAACTAGAATATTCATTAAAAAGTGGTGGCGCTTGTTGCATTAATTCCCAAAAATCATATAATAATTTTAAAATGCAAAACATAAATTAAAATATAATTATTTGACCCATCTTGGTCCCTAGGTACGCAACTACACGGGCGGGGGCTTTTTGATAGCGTTTTACTTTCTTTTGTCTTTTTTGAGGCCATTCTTTGCAAGCATGCCAAGAAAAATGTGAGGATCATCTCGGCAAAATTTCATTATATTTTAACATCAATTTTATTTTATTTTATTTTTCAAAGATGAAAAATAAAGAAAATCGTAAAAAAAATAGAATATTCTTGAAAAAAATGGTGGCACTTGTAGCATTAATTCTCAAAATCGGTATATTAATTTTAGAACGTAAAACATAAATAAAAATGTAAATGTTTGACCCATCCCGTCCCTTGGGTGCCCCACTACGCGGGTGAGGGGTTTTTTTACCGCGTTTTACTTTTTTTGTCTCTTTTTGAGTCTTCTTTTTGCTGGGATGTCCAGAAAAATGTCAGGACCGTGTCTGCAAAATTTAATAATTTTTTAACGTCATTATTATTTTATTTTATTTTATTTATCAAAGTTGAAAAATAAAAGCAATCATAAAAAATAGTATATTCATCAAAAAATGGTGTCGCTTGTTGCATTAATTCATAAAAATTATATATTAATTTTACAATGTAAAACATAAATAAAAATGTAAATTCTTTACACATGACGTCCCCTGGGCACCCTACTACGCGAGTTGGGGGCTTTTTGATAGCGTTTTACTTTTTTTTGTCATATTTTGAGGCCATTTTTTCTAGGCAAGCCAAGAATAATATGAGGATATTGTCTATAAAATTCAATAATTTTTTGACGTCATTTTATTTAATTTTATTTTTTAAAGATGTAAAATAAAGAAAATCATAAAAATTATAATATTTATAAAAAAAATGATCCCGCTTGTTTCATTAATTCTTAAAAATTGTATATTAATTTAAGAATGTAAAACATAAATAAAAACTTAAATGTTTGACCCATCCTAGCCCTTGGGGGCCCCACTACGCGGGTGAGGGGCTTCTGACAGCGTTTTACTTTTTTTGTCATTTTTTGAGGCCATTTTTTGCAGGCATGCCCATAAAAATGTAAGGATCGTGTCTACAAAATATCATACTTTTTTGACATCAGTTTTAGTTTATTTAATTTTTCAAAGATGAAAAATAATGAAAATCATAAAAAATAGAATATTCTTCAAAAAATGGGGCCGCTTGTTGCATTAATTCCTAAAAATCATATATTCATTTTGGAATGCAAAATAGAAATAAAGATATAAATTTTTTACCCATGTCTGTAAAATTTAATAATTGTTTAACATCATATTTATTTTATTTTATTTTTCAAAGACAAAAAATAAAGAAAATTATAAAAAATAGAATATTCATCAAAACATTGTGGCACTTGTTGCCTTAATTTCTAAAAATCGTATATTAATTTTAGAATGCAAAACATAAATAAAAATGTATATGTTTGACCCATCTCGGCCCATCGGCGCCCCACTACGTGAGCTGATGGCTTTTTGACAGTGTTTTCCTTTTTTCTGTCATTTTATTAGGCCTTTCTTTGCAAGCATACCCATAAAAATGTAAGGATCATGTCCGCAAAATTTCATAATTTCTTGACGTCATTTTTATTTTATTTTATTTTCCAAAGACGAAAAATAAAGAAAATCATAGAAAATAGAATATTCATCAAAAAGTGGTGGCGCTTGTTGCATTAATTCCTAAAAATCATATATTAATTTTATAAATGCAAAAATATAAATAAAAATGTAAATGTTTGACCCATCTCAAACCCTGGGTGCCCCACTACGCGGGGGACTTTTTGATAGCACTTTTCGTTTTTTTGTCATTTCTTGGAGGCAAGGCCAGAAAAATGTCAAGATCGTGTTTGTAAAATTTAAAAATTTTTTAACATCATTTTTATTTTATTTTATTTTGCAAAGACAAAAAATAAAGGAAATAATAAAAAATAGAATATTCATCAAAAAGCAGTGGTGGTTGTTGCATTAATTCCTAAAAATTATACATTAATTTTGAAATGTAAAATATAAATAAAAATGTAAATGTTTGACCCATCCCGGCCCCTGGGCACCCCACTACGCGGGCGGGGGATTTTTTGAGGCCATTTTTTGCACGCATGCCCAGATAAATGTCAGGATCGTATCTACAAAATTTTATAATTTTTTAACGTCGTTTCTGTTTTATTTTATTTTTTAACATTGGAAAAGAAAAAAATCATAAAAAATAGAATATTCATAAAAAAAAATATTGCTGCTTGTTGCATTAATTGCTAAAAATCGTATGTTAAATTTAGAAGGCAAAACATAAATAAAAATGTAAATTTTTGACCTATCCCAGCCCCTAGGCGCCCCACTACGCAGGGCAGGGGCTTTTCGACAGGATTTTGCTTTTTTTTTTTTTACTTTTTTGAGGGTATTTTTTTTGCGGCCAAGCCCATAAATATTTAACGATCGTGTCTGTAAAATTTCATAATTTTTTGACGTCATTTTTATTTTCTTTTCTTTTTCAAAGATGTAAAATAAAGAAAATCACAAAAATAGAATATTCATCAAAAAATGGTGCTGCTTGTTGCCTTAATTTGTAAAAATTATATTTTAATTTTAGAATGCAAAACATAATTAAAAATGTAAATTTTTGACCTATCTCGGTCCTGCCCCGCTACGTGATCCATAGGCTTTTTCATAGCGTTTTACTTTTTTTTTTCTTTTTTTGAGGCCATTTCTTGTAGGCATGGCCATAAAAATGTAAGGATTGTGTCCGCAAAATTTCATAATTTTTTGAGGTTGTTTTTATTTTATTTTATTGTTCAAAGATGAAAAATAAAGAAAATCATAAAAAATAGAATATTCATCAAAAAGTGGTGGCGCTAGTTGTATTAATTCCTAAAAACCATATATTAATTTTGTAAATGGAAAACATAAATAAAGATGTAAATGCTTGACCCATCTCGGACCCTAAGCGCCCCACTACGCGGGGGACTTTTTGACAACATTTTACTTTTTTGTGTCATTTTTTGAGGCCATTTTTTGCAGGCATGCCTAGAAAAATGTCAGGATCGTGTCTGCAAAATTAAATAATTTTTTCACGTCATTTTGATTTTATTTTATTTTTCAAAGACGAAAAATAAAGAAAATCATAAAAAATAGAATATTCATCAAAAAGTTGTGGTGGTTGTTGCATTAATTCCTAAAAATTGTACATTAATTTTAAAATGTAAAATATAAATAAAAATATAAATGTTTGAACCATCCGGGCCCCTGGGCACCCCACTACGCGGGTGGGGGATTTTTTGAGGCCATTTTTTGCACGCATGCCCAGAAAAATGTCAAAATCGTGTCTACGAAATTTAATAATTTTTAACGTCGTTTTTGTTTTATTTTATTTTTTAACGTTGGAAAAGAAAGAAAATCATAAAACATAGAATATTCATAAAAAAAAATATTGCTGCTTGTTGCATTAATTGCTAAAAATGTAATGTTAAATTTAGAAGGCAAAACATAAATAAAAATGTAAATTTTTGACCCATCCCTGCCCCTGGGTGCCCCACTACGCAGGTCAGGGGCTTTTGGACAAGATTTTGCTTTTTTTTTTTGACTTTTTTTCTGGGCAAGCCCATAAATATGTAAGGGTCGTGTCTGTAAAATTTCATAATTTTTTGACGTCGTTTTTATTTTATTTTATTTTTCAAAGACGAAAAATAAAGAAAATCACAAAAAATAGAATACTCATCAAAAAATAGTGCTGCTTATTCCCTTAGTTTGTAAAAATAGTATTTTAATTTTAGAATGCAAAACACAATTAAAAATGTAAATTTTTGACCCATCTCGGTCCTGTATGCGATCCAGAGGCTTTTTCATAGTGTTTTACTTTTTTTTTTCTTTTTTTTAGGCCATTTTTTGTAGGCATGCCAATAAAAATGTAAGGATCGTGTCCGCAAAATTTCATAATTTTTTGACATCGTTTTTATTTTATTTTATTTTTCAACGATAAAAAATAAAGAAAATCATAAAAAATAGAATATTCATCAAAAAAGTGGTGGCGCTAGTTGCATTAATTCCTAAAAAACGTATATTAATTTTACAAATGCAAAACATAAATAAAAATGTAAATGCTTGACCCATCTGGGACCCTAAGCACCCCACTAAGCGGGGGGCTTTTTGACAGCATTTTACTTTTTTGTGTCATTTTTTGGGGCCATTTTTTGCAGGCATGCCCAGAAAAATGTCAAGATCATGTCTGCAAAATTAAATAATTGTTCAACGTCATTTTGGTTTTATTTTATTTTTTAAAGATGAAAAATAAAGAAAATCATAAAAAATAGAATATTCATCAATAAGTGGTGGTGCTTGTTGCATTAATTCTTAAAAATCATATGTTAATTTTAAAATGTAAAGTAAAAATAAAAATGAAAATGTTTGACCCATCCCGACCCCTACGCACCCCACTACGTGGGCATGGGCTTTTTGACAGTATTTTCCTTCTTTTTTTTTGTCATTTTGCTAAGCCTTTTTTTACAGGCATGCCCGGAAAAATGTTAGGATCGTGTCTGCAAAATTTCATATTTTTTTTACATCATTTTATTTTATTTTATTTTTTAAAGATGAAAAATAAAAAAATCATAAAAAATAGAATATTCATCAAAAAGTGGTGGAGCTTATTGGAGTAATTCCTAAAAATCATATATTAATTTTAAAATGCAAAACATAATGTAATTGTTTAGCCCGTCCCGGACCCTGGGCGCCCTGCCACGTGGGCGGGGGCTTTTTGACAGTGTTTTACTTTTTTCTCATTTTTTGCAGGCATGCCCAGAAAAATGTTAGGATCATGTCCGTAAATTTTCATAATTTTTTGATGTCGATTATATTTTAATTAGGTTTTTAAAGATAAAAAACAAAGAAAATCAACAAAAATAGAATATTCATCAAAAAATGGTGCCGCTATTGCATTAATTCCTAAAAATTGTATATTAATTTTAGAATGCAAAACACAAATAAAAATGTAAATTTTTTACCCATCCCGGCCCATGGGCGCCCCACTATGCGATCTCGGGGATTTTTGACAGCGTTTTACTTTTTTTGTCATTTTTTGTGGCCATTTTTTGTTGACATGGCTAGAAAAATGTCAGCATCGTGTCTGTAAAATTTCATAATTTTTTAACGTCACTTTTATTTTATTTTATTTTTCAAAGATGAAAAATAAAGAAAATAATAAAAAATAGAATATTCATCAAAAAGTGGTGGCGCTTGATGCATTAATTCCTAAAAATCATATATCAATTTCACAAATATAAAAAATAAATAAAAATGTAAATGTTTGACCTATCTCGGACCCTGGGGGCCCCACTACGCGGGGGTCTTTTTGACAACATTTTACTTTTTGTCATTTTTTACAGGCGTGGCCAGAAAAATGTCAGGATCGTGTCTGCAAAATTTAATAATTTTTAAAAATAATTTTTATTTTATTTTATTTTTTAAAGACGAAAAATAAAGAAAATCATAAAATATAGAATATTCATCAAAAAATGGTTACGCTTGTTGTATTAATTTCTAAAAATTGTATGTCAATTTTAGAATGCAAAACATACATAAAAATTTTAATGTTTTACCCTTCCCGGCCCCTGTGCGCCGCCGGGCGGGGGTGGGCTTTTGGCAGCATTTTACTCTTTTTGTCATTTCTTGAGGTCATTTTTTTGACATGCCTAGAAAAATATCAAGATCGTGTCTGTAAAAATTCATAATTTTTTATCATTTATTTTATTTTATTTTATTTTTCAAAGATGAAAAATAAAGAAAATCATAAAACATGGAAAATTCATCAAAAAGTGGTGCCACTTGTTGCATTAATTCCTAAAAATCATATATTAATTTTAGAATGCCAAAGAGAAATAAACATGTAAATTTTTTATCCATCCCGGCCCTTAGGCGCCCCACTACGCGATCCTGGGACTTTTTGATAGTGTTTTAGTTTATTTGTCATTTTTTGGCCCTTTTTTTGTAGGCATGCCCGTAAAAATGTAAGGCGCATGTCCATAAAATTTCATAATTTTTTGACGTCATTTTTACTTTATTTTATTTTTCAAAGACGAAAAATAAAGAAAATCATAAAATATAGAATATTCATAAAAAGAGTGGTGGCGCTTGTTGCATTAATTTCTAAAAATAGTAAATTAATTTTACAAATACAAAACATAAATAAAAATGTAAATGTTTGAGCCATCCCGAGCCCTGGGCGCCCCACTACGCGGGCAGGGGGCTTTTTCACAGCGTTTAACTTTTTTTTTGTCATTTTTTGAGGTCATTTTTTGTAGGCATACCCAGAAAATTGTCAAGATCGTGTCTGTAAAATTTAATAATTGTTTAACATCATTTTTATTTTATTTTATTTTGCAAAGACAAAAAATAAAAAAATCATAAAAAAATTGAATATTCAATAAAAAAAATGGTTGCACTTGTTGCATTAATTCCTAAAAATCGTATATTAATTTTAGAATGCAAAACATAAATAAAAATATAAATTTTTGACCCATTCCAGCCCCTCGCCGCCCCACTACGCGAGCCGAGGGCGTCTTGACAGCGTTTTACTTTTTCTTGTCATGATTTGAGGTTATTTTTTGCAGGCATGCCCAGAAAAATGTTAGGATCGTCTCTGCAAAATTTCATAATTTTTTGAAGTCGTTTTATTTTATTTTATTTTTGAAAGCTTAAAATAAAGAAAATCATAAAAAATAGAACATTGTTAAAAAAATGGTGGCGGTTGTTGCATTAATTCCTAAAAATTGTACGTTAATTTTAAAATGCAAAACATAAATAAAAATGTTAATATTTTACCCTTCTCGGCCCCAACGCGCCCCCATTACCGGGGGGGGGGGGGGGGGGGGGGGCTTCTGACAGCATTTTACTTTCTTTGTCATTTTTTGAGGCCACTTTTTATCGACATGCCTAGAAAAATGTCAAGATCGTGTCTGTAAAATTTCATAATTTTTTCATGTCATTTTTATTTTATTTTATTTTTTAAAGATGAAAACTAAAGAAAATCATAAAAAATAGAATATTCAAAAAAAAGTCATGCCACTTGTTGCATTAATTACTAAAAATCATATATTAATTTTAGAATGCAAAACAGAAACAAACATGTAAAGTTTTGACCCATCCCAGCCCCTGGAAGCCCACTACGCGATCCGGGGACTTTTTGACAGTGTTGTAGTTATTTTCTGTCATTTTTTTGGCCAATTTTTTCAGGCACGTCCATAAAAATGTAAGGATCATGTCCACAAAATTTCATAATTTTGTGACGTTGTTTTTATTTTATTTTATTTTTCAAAGACAAAAAATAAAGAAAATCATAAAAAATAGAGTATTAACCAAAAAGTGGTGGCGCTTGTTGCATTAATTCCTAGAAATTGTATATTAATTTTACAAATCCAAAATGTAAATAAAAATGTAAACGTTTGACCCATCCCGGCCCCTGGGTGCCCCATTACGTGGGCGGGAGGCTTTTTCACAGCGTTTCTCTTTTTTGTCATTTTTTGTAGGCATACCCAAAAAAATGTCATGATCGTGTCTGTAAAATTTAATAATTGTTTAACATCTTTTTTATTTTATTTTATTTTTCAAAGACAAAGAATAAAGAAAATCATAAAAAATAGAATATTCATCAAAAAGTGGTGGCGCTTATTGCATTAATTCTTAAAAATCGTATATTAATTTTACAAATCCAAAACATAAATAAAAATATAACTTTTTGACCCATCCTGTCCCCTCGGCGCCCCACTATGCGAGTCGAGGGATTTTTCATAGCGTTTTACTTTTTCTTGTCATTTTTTGAGGCTATTTTTTGTAGGCATGCCCAGAAAAATGTTAGTATCGTGTCTGTAAAATTTTATAATTTTTTCACGTCGTTTTATTTTTTTTATTTTTCAACGCTTGAAAATAAAGAAAATCATGAAGAATAGAATATTCTTCAAAAAATGGTGGCGGTTGTTGTATTAATTCCATAAAATCGTATATTAATTTTAAAATGTAAAACATAAATAAAAATTTTAATGTTTTACCCTTCCCATCCCCTGCGCGCCCCTATTACGTGGCCATTTTTTGTTGACATGCCTAGAAAAATGTCAGCATCGTGTCTGTAAAATTTCATAATTTTTAACATCACTTTTATTTTATTTTATTTTTCAAAGATGGAAAATAAAGAAAATCATAAAAAATAGAATATTCATAAAAAAGTGGTGCCACTTGTTGCATTAATTCCTAAAAATCATATATTAATTTTAGAATGCCAAAGAGAAATAAACATCTAAATTTTTTACTCAACCCGGTCCTTGGGCGCCCCACTACGCGATCCTGGGACTTTTTGTCAGTGTTTTAGTTTATTTGTCATTTTTTAGCCATTTTTTTGCGGGCATGCCCATAAAAATGTAAGGATCATGTCCGTAAAATTTCATAATTTTTTGACGTCATTTTTACTTTATTTTATTTTTCAAAGACGAAAAATAAAGAAAATCATAAAATATAGAATATTGATAAAAAAAACTGGTGGCGCTTGTTGCATTAATTCGTAAAAGTCATGTATTAATTTTAGAATGCCAAAGTGAAATAAACATGTAAATTTTTTACCTATCTCGGTACCTGGGCGCCCCACTACGCAATCTGGTGACTTTTTCAATGTGTTTTAGTTTATTTGTCATTTCTTGGCCAATTTTTTGCAGGCATGCCCATAAAAATTTAAGGATCATGTCCGTAAAATTTCATAATTCTTTGACGTCATTTTTTCTTTATTTTATTTTTCAAAGACAAAAAATAAAGAAAATAATAAAATATAGAATATTCATCAAAAAAGTGGTGGCGCTTGTTGCATTAATTCCTAAAAATAGTATATTAATTTTACAAATGCAAAACATAAATAAAAATATAAATGTTTGACCCATCCTGGCCCCTGGGTGCCCCACTACGCGGCGGTAGGCTTTTTCACATCATTTTACTTTGTTTGTCATTTTTTGAGGTCATTTTTTTTGGCATACCCAGAAAAATGTCAGGATCATGTTTGTAAAATTTAATAATTATTTAACATCATTTTTATTTTATTTTATTTTTCAAAGATGAAAAATAAAGAAAATCATAAAAAATAGAATATTCATCAAAAAATGGTTGCGCTTGTTGCATTAATTCCTAAAAATCGTATATTAATTTTAGAATGCAAAACATAAATAAAAATGTAAATTTTTGACCCATCCCGGTCCATCGGCGCCCCACTACGCGAGTCGAGGGATATTTCACAGCGGTTTACTTTTTCTTGTCATTTTTTTAGGCTATTTTTTGTAGGCATGCCCAGAAAAATGTTAGGATCGTGTCTGTAAAATTTCATAATTTTTTCACGTCGTGTTATTTTTTTTATTTTTCAAAGCTTAAAAATAAATAAAATCATAAAGAATAGAATATTCTTGAAAAAATGGTGGCGGTTGTTGCATTAATTCCTAAAAATTGTATATTAATTTTAAAATACAAAACAAGAATACAAATTTTAATGTTTTACCCTTTTCGTCCCCTGCGCGCCCGTTTTACGCAGGCAGGGGGCCTTTTGACAACATTTTACTTCTTTTGTCATTTTTTGTGGCCATTTTTTGTTGCCATGCCTAGAAAAATGTCAGCATCGTGTCTGTAAAATTTCATAATTTTTTAACGTCACTTTTATTTTATTTTATTTTTTAAAGATGGAAAATATAGAAAATCATAAAAAATAGAATATTCATTAAAAAGTGGTGCCACTTGTTGCATTAATTCCTAAAAATCATGTACTAATTTTGGAATGCCAAAGAGAAATAAACTTGTAAATTTTTTACCCATCCCGGTCTCTGGGTGCCCCACTACGCAATCCGGTGACTTTTTGAATGTGTTTTAGTTTATTTGTCATTTTTTGGCCAATTTTTTGCAGGCATGCCCTTAAAAATTTAAGGATCATGTCCGTAAAATTTCATAATTTTTTGACGTCATTTTTACTTTATTTTATTTTTCAAAGACGAAAAATAAAGAAAGTCATAAAATATAGAATATTCATAAAAAAAGTGATGGCGCTTGTTGCATTAATTCTTAAAAATCATGTATTAATTTTAGAATGCCAAAGAGAAATAAAGATGTAAATTTTTTACTCATCCCGGTCCCTGGGTGCCCCACTACGCAATCCGGTGACTTTTTGAATGTGTTTTAGTTTACTTGTCATTTTTTGGCCAATTTTTTGCAGGCATGCCCATAAAAATTTAAGGATCATGTCTGTAAAATTTCCTAATTCTTTGACGTCATTTTTACTTTATTTTATTTTTCAAAGATGAAAAATAAAAAAATCATAAAATATAGAATATTCATCAAAAAAGTGGTGGCGCTTGTTGCATTAATTCCTAAAAATAGTATATTAATTTTACAAATGCAAAACATAAATAAAAAAGTAAATGTTTGACCCATCCCGGCCCCTGAGTGCCCTACTATGCGGCGGTAGGCTTTTTCACAACATTTTACTTTGTTTGTCACTTTTTGAGGTCATTTTTTGTAGGCATACCCAGAAAAGTGTTAGGATCATGTCTGTAAAATTTAATAATTGTTTAACATCATTTTTATTTTATTTTATTTTTCAAAGATGAAAAATAAAGAAAATCATAAAAAATAGAATACTCATCAAAAAATGGTTGCGCTTGTTGCATTAATTCCTAAAAATCATATATTAATTTTAGAATGCAAAACATAAATAAAAATGTAAATTTTTGACCCATCCCGGTCCCTCGGCGTCCCACTACGCGAGTCGAGGGATATTTCACAACGGTTTACTTTTTCTTGTCATTTTTTGAGGCTATTTTTTGTAGGCATGCCCAGAAAAATGTTAGGATCGTGTCTGTAAAATTTCATAATTTTTTCACGTCGTTTTATTTTTTTATTTTTCAACACTTAAAAATGAAGAAAATCATAAAGAATAGAATATTCTTCAAAAAATGGTGGCAGTTGTTGCATTAATTCTTAAAAATTGTATATTAATTTTAAAATGCAAAACATAAATAAAAATTTTAATGTTTCACCCTTCCCGTCCCCTGCGCGCCCCTATTACGCAGGCCCGCCTTTTGACAACATTTTACTTTTTTGTCATTTTTTGTGGCCATTTTTTGTTGACATGCCTAGAAAAATGTCAGCATCGTGTCTGTAAAATTTCATAATTTTTTAACGGCAATTTTATTTTATTTTATTTTTCAAAGATGGAAAATACAGAAAATCATAAAAAATATAATATTCATCAAAAAGTGGTGCCAGTTGTTGCATTAATTCCTAAAAATCATGTATTAATTTTAGAATGCCAAAGAGAAATAAACATGTAAATTTTTTACCCATCCCGATCCCTGGGTGCCCCACTACGCAATCCAGTGACCTTTTGATTGTGTTTTAGTTTATTTGTCATTTTTTGGCCAATTGTTTGCAGGCATGCCCATAAAAATTTAAGGATCATGTCCGTAAAATTTCATAATTTTTTGACGTCATTTTTACTTTATTTTATTTTTCAAAGACGAAAAATAAAGAAAATCATAAAATATATAATATTCATCAAAAAAGTGGTGGCGCTTGTTGCATTAATTCCTAAAAATATTATATTAATTTTACAAATGCAAAACATAAATAAAAATGTAAATTTTTGACCCATCCCGGCCCCTCGGCGCCCCACTATGCAATCCGGTGACTTTTTGAATGTGTTTTAGTTTTTTTGTCATTATTTGGCCAATTTTTTGTAGGCATGCCCATTAAACTTTAAGGATCATGTCCGCAAAATTTCATAATTTTTTGGCGGTTGACCCATCCCGGCCCCTCAGCGCCCCACTTCACGAGTCGAGGGCTTTTTGACAGCGTTTTACTTTTTCTTGTCTTATTTTGAGGCTCTTTTTTGCAAGCATGCCGAGAAAAATGTTAGGATCATCTCTACAAAATTCATAATTTTTTCACATCGTTTTATTTTATTTTTCAAAGCTAAAAAATAAAGAAAATCATAAAAAATAGAATATTCTTCAAGAAATGGTGGCGGTTGTTGCATTAATTCCTAAAAATCGTATATTAATTTTAAAATGCAAACATAAATTAAAATTTTAATGTTTTACCCTTCCTGGCCCTTGCGCGCCCCCATTACGCGGGCGGGGGGCCTTTTGACAGTTTCATACTTTTTTGTCACTTTTTGAGGCCATTTTTTGTTGACATGCCTAGAAAAATGTCAGGATCGTGTCTGTAAAATTTTATAATTTTTTAACATCATTTTTATTTTTTTTATTTTTTAAAGATGAAAAATAAAGAAAATCATAAAAAACAGAATATTCATACAAAAGTGGTGGTGCTTGTTGCATTTATTCCTAAAAATAGTATGTTAATTTTACAAATGCAAAACATAAATAAAAATGTAAATTTTTGACCCATCCCAGCCCCTGGGCGCCCCACTACACGGGCGAGGTACTTTTTCCGAACGTTTTACTTTTTTGTCATTTTTAGCCCATCTTTTGTACGCGTACCCAGAAAAATTTCAGGATCGTGTATGTAAAATTTAATAATTGTTTAACATCATTTTTATTTTATTTTATTTTTCAAAGAAAAAAAATAAAGAAAATCATAAAAAATAGAATATTCATCAAAAAATGGTTACGCTTGTCGCATTAATTCCTAAAAATCGTATATTAATTTTAGAATGCAAAACATAAATAAAAATGTAAATTTTTCACCCATCCCAACCCCTAGGCGCCCCACTACGCGAGCTGAGCGCTTTTTGACAACGTTTTTTGTTTTTTTGTCATTTTTTCTAGGCATTTTTTGTAGGCAAGCCTAGAAAAATGTCCGGATCGTGTTTGCAAAATTTGATAATTTTTTAACGTCATTTTATTTTATTTTATTTTTCAAAAATAAAAAATAAAGAACATCATAAAAAATAGAATATTCCTCAAACAGTGGTGCCACTTGTTGCATTAATTTCTAAAAATCATGTACTAATTTTAGAATGCAAAACGAAAATAAAAATGTAAATTTTTGACCCATCTTGGCCCCTAGTCACCCCACTACGTGATCCGGGGGCTTTTTGACAGCGTTTTACTTTTTTTCTCATTTTCTGCAGGCATGCCCATAAAAATGTAAGGATCACGTCTGCAAAATTTCATAATTTTTTGACGTCGTTTTTATTTTATTTTTGAAATATGACAAATAAATAAAATCATAAAAAATAGAATATTCATCAAAACGTGGTGGCACTTATTGCATTAATTCCTAACAATTGTATATTAATTTTAAAATGCAAAACATAAATAGAAATATAAATATTTGACCCCTCCCGGACCCTGGGCGCCCCACTACGTGGGCGGGGGGCTTTTTGACAGCGTTTTATTTTTTTTGTCATGGTTTTAGACCATTTTTGCAGGAATCACTAGAAAAATGTTAGGATCATGTGTGTAAAATTTCATAATTTTTTGACGTCGTTTTTATTTTATTTAATTTTTCAAAAATGAAAAATAAAGAAAATCATAAAAAATTAGAATATTCAGCAAAAAGTGGTGCTACTTATTGTATTAAGTCCTAAAAATCGTATATTAGATTTAGCACGCGAAACAAAAAAAAATGTAAATTTTTTACCCATCCCGGCCCCTCGGTGCCACATTACGTGATTCGGGGGCCTTTGACAGCGTTTTACTTTTTTTTGTCATTTTTTTAGGCCATTTTTTGTTGACATGCCTAGAAAAATGACAAGATCGTGTATGTAAAATTTCATAATTTTATAACGTCACTTTTATTTTATTTTATTTTTCAAAGATGAAAAATAAAGAAAATCATAAAAAATAGAATATTCACCAAAAAATGGTGCCACTTGTTGCATTAATTCTTAAAAATCATATATTAATTTTAGAATGCCAAATAGAAATAAAGATGTAAATTTTTTATCCATCCCGGCCCCTGGGCGCCCTATTACGCAATCCGGGGACTTTTTGACAGTGTTTTAGTTTTTTTTGGTCATTTTTTGGCCCTTTTTTACAAGCATGCCCATAAAAATTTAAGGATCATGTCTGCAAAATTTCATAATTTTTTAACGTCATTTTTACTTTATTTTATTTTTCAAAGGCGAAAAAGAAAGAAAATCATAAAAAATAGAATATTCATAAAAAAGTGGTGACGCTTGTTGTATTAATTCCTAAAAATAGTATATTAATTTTACAAATGCAAAACATAAATAAAATGTAAATATTTGACCCATCCCGGCCCCTGGGCGCCCCACTATGCGGGCGGGGGCCTTTTTCACAGCGTTTTACTTTTCTTTGTTATTTTTTGAGGTCATTTTTTGTAGGCATACCCAGAAAAATGTCAGGATCGTGTCTATAAAATTTAACAATTGTTTAACGTCATTTTTATTTTTTTTTTATTTTTCAAAGATGAAAAATAAAGATAATCATAAAAATAGAATATTCATCAAAAAATGGTTGTGCTTGTTGCATTAATTCCTAAAAATCATATATTAATTTTAGAATGCAAAACATAAATAAAAATGTAAAATTTTGACCCGTCTCGTCCCCTCGGCACCCCACTACGTGAGTCGAGGGATTTTTGATAGCGTTTTACTTTTTCTTGTCATTTTTTGATGCTATTTTTTGCAGGCATGCCCAGAAAAATGTTAGGATCGTGTTTGCAAAATTTTATAATTTTTTAACGTCGTCTTATTTTTTTTTATTTTTCTAAGCTTAAAAATAAAGAAAATCATAAAGAATAGATTATTCTTCAAAAAATGGTGGCGGTTGTTGTAGGATTACGTTGTGATTTTTAAGTGAAAAATCATTTAAACAACAACAAACTTGTAGGCAGAAATTTCAAAAATTTTCACATATCTTTTAATTCCAAATTAAACACAAATCACAACGAGAGGTACATGCATGATATATGTTTATGGACAAAAGAATAAAATGACAATCATACCTTTAAGACGATTGGATCAAATATGGCCGCAAGGAACTTGTCTCACTATCTCACGTTCCGAGATGGAGAATTGCCGTGAAACAAGACCGTTGATTTATGAACACGAACACACCAACAACCACTCGTTGATTCAAGGCTATGGCTCTTAGTATTTGGGAGAAGAGAGTGGGCTCTTTCTAAAAACCTAAGGAAACAAATTTTCCTTCTATTTTCAATACCAAAATCCGGCCACCCTAGAGGAGAGAATATGAGTGAGATATATTTTTCTTAGCCACCACTAGGGTTTTCAATAATATCACTTTATAGGAGGAAATTCGAAAACTTAACCCTAGATGGGATTTCTGAATTTTCCCCTTCATTTTTGGATCAAAATCCAAATTTCCACTTGGCAAGGAATTTCTGAATTTTCCAAAAATAAAATCAACTCTCTCCCCCTTTAGTTTCCAAATAAAATCATGTTCAAATTTTATTTTAAATTTTAAATTAATCACCATTAATTTCAAAATTCAAATTCATTCCTTTTATTTTTCAATTATCAAATAAATGAAAAA
>NW_010359472.1:479179-486866 GCF_000414095.1 Morus notabilis | reverse complement strand
CCACTTATTAGAGCTAGCCTTGAGACCGAATGGACCCATATGAACAAAGCTATGGAATTACAATACTCGACTAATTTATCCCGATAAGTTATCGACGTATTTAATTCTGACATCGTACGACTCCACTAAAGGTTCGATGCCGACTAATCTCTCAATTCATATGCGCTAATTTTTCTGATGGTGTTAATACAATTTATCACACGGTCCACAGAATAAATGCACTATTATCCTTCGTACATATCAGTGACTAGAATGGTATAGAAAATTACCGTTTTACCATTCCAGTCATTATTTCCTGAACTCTTTTATATGATTGTGAATAAGAAAGACATATGTTCGTAAGATGTCTCGCACATGTCACGATGTCTTAATCAATGAATACCATCATTGAATACCAGGCTTGGTTTGGTTATTCACACACCCATCAATAAAGCATGAGGTGATATTATCGCTTACGAATTCCATATCTGTGAATCACACAACTCCAAATCAATTATGTCATGATCCCAATAGCCGAGATGTTGTTCAAAAAACTATGAACTAATCTCATTGGTGAATCAAAGACCATGAGAAATTAAGTCGAGTTATGTATTCACTTCAAGATTGAGATAATTACGCAAATATACTTAGGTTGTAATAATTAGGTTTAGAGCTCTGTAAACGGTTTTCGCTCTAATCTAATTAGTTACAAGGTCTAGTCAACATGTTGTGAACATGTCTAGATCAACCACAGAGTCCAACTCCCATGCCCCGAGACCAGCATCACATGGTTCGATCTAACAGTCATAATCGGATTCGATTGCCTAATCGATTGCCTAATCGATCCTAAGACTGCGAATATCAATTTTAAACTATATCAGAAGAGCTTGTCCGGCAGGGATTCCCTGACTCTTTTTTCGTTGATAACAGTCTATGGACTAAGCAATATTACTAACACTCTTGAGTATGAATTAAAACATAACTTTATTTTATTTATAAACGTCAGCAAAACAATGATATCCGATATTTGCCATTTCATAAATAACAAATCACATCCTACTTTCTGGACACATTTCCAATAAACTCCCACTTGAACTTAAAGTAGGTGTGTACAATCTCGCATCCCCAAACCCTCCAGATGACTATCAAAGACTTTACCAGATAAAGCCTTTGTGAATGGATCAGCCAAGTTGTCACGTGTTGATATCTTTGTCACTTCAACATCGCCTCTTTGCACAATCTCCCGGATGAGGTGGTACTTCCGCTCTATGTGTTTGGACCTCTTGTGGCTTCTAGGCTCCTTAGAGTTTGCTACAGCCCCACTATTATCGCAATACAGTACCATGGGCCTATCAACATCCGGAACAACTTCCAGTGATACAAGGAACTTCTTAAGCCATATGGCCTCTTTTGCAGCTTCACAAGCTGCCACATATTCGGCCTCCATGGTGGAGTCAGCTATGCAAGTTTGCTTAATACTCCTTCATACCACTGAACCTCCATTCAGGACAAACACTGATCCTGAAGTGGATTTCCTAGAATCCTTATCTGATTGGAAATCAGAGTCGGTGTATCCCGTCATAGTCAGGTCAGTACCTGAGTATACAAGCATATAGTTCCTCGTTCTCCTAAGATACTTGAGGATATGCTTGGCAGCAACCCAGTGCTCGGGTCCAGGGTTAGACTAGAATCTACTCACCACGCCTACCGCGTAGCATATATCAGGTCTGGTGCAAAGCATCGCATACATGAGGCTTCCTACGGCTGAAGCGTAAGGAACTCGGCTCATGTCTTCCTCTTCCTGAGGAGTTTTCAGAGACTGCTCCTTTGAGAGGGATACTCCATGTCTAAAGGGTAAATAGCCCTTCTTGGAGTTATGCATGGCGAATCGATCAATTACCGTATCGACATATGGTGCTTGAGACAGTGCCAATTGTGTGTTCTTTCGATCTCGAAGGATTTGAATTCCCAGAACATAGGCAGCTTCTCCTAGATCCTTCATATCAAACTGCTTTGCAAGCCAGAGCTTAACCTCAGTTAGTCTTCCTACATCATTCCCAATGAGCAGTATGTCATCTACATATAAGACTAAGAAAACCACTTTGCCTTTTTGTATCAACTTATACACACAAGGCTCATCTAACGACTCTATAAAACCATAAGTTTTAACAGTCTAATCAAATATGATATTCCATGATTTGGATGCCTGCTTTAGTCCATAAATGGACTTTTGCAGTTCACAAACCTTTTCTTCTTGACCCTTTTCAATGAATCCATCTGGTTGAGCCATATAGATACGCTCATCCAGGTTGCCATTTAGAAAAGCTATCTTCACATCCATCTGCCAGATCTCATAATCTAAGGCAGCAGCAATGGATAGAAAAATACAGATGGATTTAAGCATAGCCACCGAAGATAAGGTATCCTCATAGTCAATTCCTTCTTTCTGGGTGTAGCCCTTGGCAACCAGCCTAGCTTTGAATGTCTCCACATTCCCATCTGGGCCCCTCTTCTTCTTGAAGATCCATTTGCATCCCATGGGTTTTACCCCTTCAGGAGGATCTACCAGAGTCCATACGCCATTCTTATACATTGATTGTATTTCGGCGATCATGGCTTCATGCCATAGGTTTCCTTCAGAACTTGCCATAGCCTGCGAGTACGAGATAGGTTCATCAATGTCTAAATCTGAGACTGCATCCAATGCATCTCCATAAGACATGTACCTATCCGGTTGTCTCACAACCCTCCCACTACGTCGAGGCTCTATTGGTGTTAGTTCCTGTTGTGGTTCATTTGTTATCGGTTCAGGAATAGAACGTGGAGATGCTATACGAACATTTTCATCGGTCAATTCCTCAAGTACAAGTCTACTTTTAGGCTTCATATTCTTCACAAAATCCTCTTCCAGAAAACGAGCATTTGTACTAACGAATTTTTTCTGATCGGCAGGACTATAGAAGATGTAGCCTTTTGTCCCTTTAGGATATCCTACAAACAGGCATAATTCTGAACGACTGGTTAGCTTGCCAGTCTTCTTTCTAAGCACATGTGCTGGACAACCCCATATTCTGGTGTGGCCAATAGATGACTTCTTGCCACTCAATCTTTCATATGGAGTTCCAGGCACTGCTTTAGACGGAACTTGATTCAGAATATATGCAGCTATTTCCAAGGCATACCCCCAAAAGGAATCAGAAAGGGATGAGTAACTCATCATTGATCTAACCATATCTAATAGAGTTCGGTTCCTTCTTTCTGACACGCCATTCTGCTGAGGAGTACCTGGCGCAATCAGTTGAGAAAATATACCTTTTTCCTTAAGAAAGTCTTCGAACTCTCCCAACAAGTATTCACCACCACGATCGGATCGTAGTATTTTGATATGTTTGTCTAATTGCTTTTCAACCAAGGCCTTGAATTCTTTGAACTTTTCAAAGGTTTCAGACTTTTGACGCATTAGATAAATATGACCAAAACAAGAATAGTCATCAGTGAAGGTTACAAAATACTCATATCCTCCTCTTGCTTGGATATTGAATGGCCCACATACATCACTATGTATGAGTTCTAGGCATTCATCAGTTCTATTACCCTTTGCAGAAAAGGGTATCTTGGTCATTTTTCCTTCAATGCAAGATTCACATGTAGGTAGTAAGCCTACACTTAAGGTTTGTAAGGGACCGTCTCTCACTAAGCTTTTAATCCTGTCAAGGCTAATATGTCCAAAATGTAGATGCCATTTGTAGGTTTGATCTGTTGGGTCTAACCTCAACCTTTTACTATCCCTAATTGAATCATCATTCAACTCAGTATCATAAATCGTTGGAATAATCGGTTTGACGTAGAACATATTGTTTATCATGCCTGTAGAAGTAATCATGAAACCATTCTTAAGAATCTGAATAATATCATTATTGAATCCTAAAGAATATCCTTGCTCAACCAAACGAGCTACAAAAATAAGGTTTTTTCCAAAAACCGGGACATCATAAACATTGTTCAAAACAACAAAACTGTCCTCAAAAACTAATTTAATGCTTCCAACTGATATAGCCGATACTGATGCTCCGTTCCCCCAGTGAAAGTTAAACTCGCCCTTGTTAATCCTTTTGCTTTCCCTGAACCCCTGCAGAAAACAACAAACATGATTAGTGGCTCCAGAGTCTACAATCTAAGAAAAAGTAGAGTCAGCCACAAAATAGGCTTCGGTCACAAGTAATGTACCTTTAGCTTTAACTCCTTGAGGTAAGTAGGACAGTTGCGCTTCCAGTGGCCAACTACTCCACAATGGTGACATTTGTCATTACTCTTGTCTACCTTTGCAACGTTCTTGCCCTTTCTAGCTTTTCCTTCCGGTTTCTTCTTGTTGCGATTTTTCTTCTGTTTCTTGGCGCCAGAGGTGGAAGGCTTTGCTTCAGCAAGGTTTACCTCTCCATTCCTATTTTTGCCCTTAAGTAGTAGGGTTTCCGCAGTCTGAAGCTCCTTCATGAGTTCAGGGAGGGAATAGTTTAACTTAGTCATTGAGTAGTTGAGCTTGAAGTTGTCGAACATCTCCGGGAGAGTCTCTAGGATCATATCCACCTGAGTCTCCCCATCTATCTCAGCTCCCATGAGCTCCATCTCATTCAAGTGACTAATGATCAGTAGCATATGGTCCCGAACATGAGTGTCAGATTTCATCCGGCAATTCATGAAGTTACGCACCGCAGCTTGCTTGGCTTGACAGCCCTGGCTGTCAAACATTTCAGTAATGTTGTAGATCATATCTGCAGCCGTCAGGATGTTCTGATGTTGCTGCTGCAACACATTGCTAATTGATGCTAAAATGTAGCACCTAGCAATCTCATCGGAACGCATCCAAGAAGTGTATGTGTCTCGCTCCTCTTGAGTAGACTCCTCAGTCAGCTCAAGAGGATAGGGGGTGGTGAGCACATGCTTGTGCTTGTCTACCATCAACACGATATCAAGGTTACGTTTCCAGTCAACGTAATTTTCACCCACTAGTTTGTTTGTACTAAGAATTTGTGCGATCGGGGATAAAGACATAATTGCTGAAAAATAAAATGAAAGAGGCGTTGGCAATTTGCTTAAAATTTAGGAAAAGTATGATGCATGAATGCAAATACTTAAATATGAAAAAATCCTTTTGAAAAACATATTTCATCCAAGGTGTTACGATCATCAATGGTAACACGTCCCACCTAGGGGTGGCGTCCGTGAAGCCTCCTATCGCATCGAGACTCCTCTCGTTTGGTCCACCTTACAGGATGTCTCCATATCCAGTGCAACCAATCACCATCTTTCTGGTCACTTCAGTCCCATTGCCTAGCTCCTAAGGGAGGTTACAATGGACTTCAGTCTAAGTGTTTAACCAACTAATCGACTCTAGAGGTTGTTATGAACTAACGATCCATCTAGGGATGGTCTCGCCTCACTACTTCCTTTTCGAGTCTCATCTTCTCAAGCAACCTGATGACTCTATAGCAACACACTTCATGGGTTTCTCCCATTGAAGTGAAGACCACTAAGGTGGCTCTTAACCCATCCACGTGTCACGATCAGGCTAAAGTCAGAGACCTTGGGAACGTTTCAACGCAAACGACGCTCCCACTTAGTTTTTTTTTTTTTTTGAAAAAATGGATTTTGTTTTTAAAAATTAAGTCCAATTAATAATTTGTCAACAAAATTATAACCTTTATAAATTTGTCGTTACATTTTATAACACTTTACAAAATTTACCCATTGCATTTATAATTATAACAATTTATAATATTAAACTACAACGATGCATGAACATGTTCGCATGGCAATTTGATATTGGCATCACTATATCCTATATGGCATGTTTTGCAATGATGCGAGATTAAACAATAAATCATCCATTCAAAATTTAACCTCTCTATGGCTCATTTCTAATTAAAACCCATAAAACAAATGAATAATAAATTACAATAATATTCTTCATCTTGTCTTCATGGCGTCTTCACAATTTTCCTCTTTCATAATCCCTGAAATAGAAAATGTTTTGAAGAAAGAGAAAATAAAAATTTAAAATTCAAAATTTAAATAAAAACCCTTTTTATTATTATTATTTATTTAGGCTGGGCTCAAGACAATCCCGAGCCCACCCTTTCTGCCTAGGCAGGCCAGGCCCTGCCTTGCGCGGCATGGGTTGCCAAGCCAGGCAACCCTTGCGTACTGCGCATGGGCCACGGCCCTTGCCTGGGCAAGGCCAGCGGCAGGGCCTGCAGGCCCGCCAGGGTTTCAAAAAACCCTGGCGCATGCTAGGGTTTCTGAAACCCTAGTGTGCCACACAGCCAAACCCAGGGGAGGGGCTGGCGGCTGTGCTGGTGACGAAGGCAGGGCTTCATGCGGCGGCGTGTGGCGGCAGCGACAACGGTGGCAGTAGCACTCAAAAAAAAAATTTCTGGAATTTTAAATTATAAAATTTCCTATGCCCTTTAATGGCTTACATCATTTTCTAAAGAAAAATATAAACCACTAATCTTGCATAATTAAAAACCTAGAGCCAATCGATCGGGATCCAATTATAAATATATTCAAAATAATTTTGAATTCATCACATATTCATGCAAGATGCCAATATCAACACATATCATACAATCCAATCGCATAAACACAAATCACGCATGATCAAAACCTAGTCTCTGATACCAATTGTAGGATTACGTTGTGATTTTTAAGTGAAAAATCATTTAAACAACATCAAACTTGTAGGCGGAAATTTCAAAAATTTTCACATATCTTTTAATTCCAAATTAAACACAAATCACAACGAGAGTTACATGCATGATATATGTTTATGGACAAAGGAATAAAATGACAATCATACCTTTAAGACGATTGGATCAAATATGGCCGCAAGGATTTTGTCTCACTATCTCACGTTCCGAGATGGAGAATTGCCGTGAAACAAGACCGTTGATTTATAAACACGAACACACCAACAACCACTCGTTGATTCAAGGCTATGACTTTTAGTATTTGGGAGAAGAGAGTGGGCTCTTTCTAAAAACCTAAGGAAACAAATTTTCCTTCTATTTTCAATACCAAAATCCGGCCACCCTAGAGGAGAGAATATGAGTGAGATATATTTTTTATAGCCACCACTAGGATTTTCAATAATATCACTTTATAGGAGGAAATTCGAAAACTTAACCCTAGATGGGATTTCTGAATTTTTCCCTTCATTTTTGGATCAAAATCCGAATTTCCACTTGCCAAGGAATTTCTGAAGTTTCCAAAAATAAAATCAACTCTCTCCCTCCTTTAGTTTCCAAATAAAATCATGTTCAAATTTTATTTTGAATTTTAAATTAATCACCATTAATTTCAAAATTCAAATTCATTCCTTTTATTTTTCAATTATCAAATAAATGAAAAATAACATAATGAATTTATTTAAACATAATTATGTAACAAAACAACAGTTTCAATTTTCCCACTTATTAGAGCTAGCCTTGAGACCGAATGGACCCATATGAATAAAGTTATGGAATTACAATACTCGACTAATTTATCCCAATAAGTTATCGACGTATTTAATTCCGACATCGTACGACTCCACTAAAGGTTCGATGCCGACTAATCTCTCGATTCATATGCGCTAATTTTTCTGATGGTATTAATACAATTTATCACACGGTCCACAGAATAAATGCACTATTATCCTTCGTACATATCA
>NW_010359472.1:464700-479077 GCF_000414095.1 Morus notabilis | reverse complement strand
GATGTCTTAATCAATGAATATCATCATTGAATACCAGGCCTGGTTTATTTATTCACACACCCATCAATAAAGCATGAGGTGATATTATTTCTTACGAATTCCATATCTGTGAATCACATAACTCCAACTCAATTTTGTCATGATCCCAATAGCCGAGATGTTGTTCAAAAATTATGAACTAATCTCATTGGTGAATCAAAGACCATGAGAAATTAAGTCGAGTTATGTATTCACTTCAAGATTGAGATAATTACGCAAATATACTTAGGTTGTAATAATTAGGTTTATAGCTCGGTAAACAGTTTTTGCTCTAATCTAATTAGTTACAAGGTCTATTCAACATGTTGTGAACATGTCTAGATCAACCACAGAGTCCAACTCCCATGCCCCGAGACCAGCATCACATGGTTCGATCTAACAGTCATAATCGGATTGGATTGCCTAATCGATCCTAAGACTGCGAATATCAATTTTAAACTATATCAAAAGAGCTTGTCCGGCAGGGATTCCCTGACTCTTCTTTCGTTGATAACAGTCTATGGACTAAGCAATATTACTAACACTCTTGAGTATGAATCAAAACATAACTTTATTTTATTTATAAACGTCAGCAAAATAATGATGTCCGACATTTGCCATTTCATAAATAACAAATTACACCCTACTTTATGGACACATTTCCAATAAACTCCCACTTGAACTTAAAGTAGGTGTGTACAATCTCGCATCCCCAAACCCTCCAAATGACTATCGAAGACTTTACCAGATAAAGCCTTTGTGAATGGATCAGCCAAGTTGTCACGTGTTGATATCTTTGTCACTTCAACATCGCCTCTTTGCACAATCTCCCGGATGAAGTGGTACTTCCGCTCTATGTTTTTGGACCTCTTGTGGCTTCTAGGCTCCTTAGAGTTTGCTACAGCCCCACTGTTATCGCAATACAGTACCATGGGCCTATCAGCATCCGGAACAACTTCCAGTGATACAAGCTGCCACATATTCGGCCTCCATGGTGGAGTCAGCTATGCAAGTTTGCTTAATACTCCTTCATACCACTGAACCTCCATTCAGGACAAACACTGATCCTGAAGTGGATTTCCTGGAATCCTTATCCGATTGGAAATCGGAGTCGGTGTGTCCTATCATAGTCAGGTCAGTACCTGAGTATACAAGCATATAGTTCCTCGTTCTCCTAAGATACTTGAGGATATGCTTGACAGCAACCCAGTGCTAGGGTCCAGGGTTAGACTGGAATCTACTCAACACGCCTACCGCGTAGCATATATCAGGTCTGGTGTAAAGCATCGCATACATGAGGCTTCCTACGGCTGAAGCGTAAGGAACTCGGCTCATGTCTTCCTCTTCCTGAGGAGTTTTCGGAGACTGCTCCTTTGAGAGGGATACTCAATGTCTAAAGGGTAAATAGCCCTTCTTGGAGTTATGCATGGCGAATCGATCAATTACCGTATCGACATAGGGTGCTTGAGACAGTGCCAATTGTCTGTTCTTTCGATCTCGAAAGATTTGAATTCCCAAAACATAGGCAGCTTATCCTAGATCCTTCATATCAAACTGCTTTGCAAGCCAGAGCTTAACCTCAGTTAGTCTTCCTACATCATTCCCAATGAGCAGTATGTCATCTATATATAAGACTAAGAAAACCACTTTGCCTTTTTGTATCAACTTATACACACAAGGCTCATCCAACGACTATATAAAACCATAAGTTTAACAGTCTCATCAAATATGATATTCCATGATTTGGCTGCCTGCTTTAGTCCATAAATGGACTTTTACAGTTCACAAACCTTTTCTTCTCGACCATTTTCAATGAATCCATCTGGTTGAGCCATATAGATGCGCTCATCCAGGTTGCCATTTAGAAAAGCTGTCTTCACATCCATCTACCAGATCTCATAATCTAAGGCAGCAGCAATGGATAGAAAAATACGGATGGATTTAAGCATAGCCACCGGAGAGAAGGTATCCTCATAGTCAATTCCTTCTTTCTGGGTGTAGCCCTTGGCTACCAACCTAGCTTTGAATGTCTCCACATTCCCATCTGGACCCCTCTTCTTCTTGAAGATCCATTTTCATCCCACGGGTTTTACCCTTTCAGGAGGATCTACCATAGTCCATACGCCATTCTTATACATTGATTGTATTTTGGCGTTCATGGCATCATGCCATAGGTTTGCTTCACAACTTGCCATAGCCTGCGAGTACGAGATAGGTTCATCAATGTCTAAATCTGAGACTGCAGCCAATGCATCTGCATAAGACATGTACCTATCCAGTTGTCTCACAACCCCCCCACTACGTCGAGGCTCTATTCCTGTTGTGGTTCATTTGTTATCAGGTTCATTTAGAATGCCAAACAGAAATAAACATGTAAATTTTTTAGCCATTCCGGCCCCTAGGCACCCCACTACGCAATCCGGGGACTTTTTGACATTGTTTTAGTTTTTTTTGTCATTTTTTAGGCATTTTTTTTGCAGGCATGCCCATAAAAATATAAGGATCATGTCCATAAAATTTCATAATTTTTTGACGTCATTTTTACTTTATTTTATTTTTCAAAGGTGAAAAATAAAGAAAATCATAAATATAAAATATTCATCAAAAACTGGTGGCGCTTGTTGCATTAATTCCTAAAAATAGTATATTAATTTTAGAAATGTAAAACATAAATAAAAATGTAAATGTTTCTAAAAATCATATATTAATTTTAGAATGCAAAACGTAATTTTTATTTTATTTTATTTTTCAAAGATGAAAAATTAAAAACATCATAAAAAATAGAATATTCATCAAACAGTGGTGCCACTTGTTGCATTAATTTCTAAAAATCATATATTAATTTTAGAATGCAAAATGAAAATAAAAATGTAAATTTTTGACCCATCATGGCCCCTGGGCACCCCACTACGTGATTCGGGGGCTTTTTGACAGCGTTTTACTTTTCTTCTCATTTTCTGTAGGCGCATCCATAAAAATGTAAGGATCATGTCTGCCAAATTTCATAATTTTTTGACGTCGTTTTTATTTTATTTTGGAAAGATGAAAAATAAATAAAATCATAAAAATAGAATATTCATCAAAAAGTGGTGGCGCTTATTACATTAATTCCTAACACTTGTATATTAATTTTAAAATGTAAAACATAAATAGAAATATAAATGTTTGACCCCTCCCGGACCCTGGGCGCCACTACGTGGGCGGGGGGCTTTTTGACAGCGTTTTATTATTTTTGTCATGCTTTTAGGCCATTTTTGTAGGAATGCCTAGAAAAATGTTAGGATCATGTGTGTAAAATTTCATAATTTTTTAACGACGATTTTATTTTATTTAATTTTTCAAAGATGAAAAATAAAGAAAATCATAAAAAATAGAATATTCATCAAAAAATGGTGCCACTTGTTGCATTAATTCCTAAAAATTATATATTAATTTTGGAATGCAAAACATAATTAAAAATGTAAATTTTTTACCCATCCCGGCCCGTGGGCGCCCCACTACGCGATCCGGGAGCTTTTTCAAAGCGTTTTACTTTTCTTTGTCATTTTTTTGAGGCCATTTTTTCAGGCATGCGCATAAAAATGTAAGGATCGTGTCTAAAAAATTTCATAATTTTTTGACGTCGTTTTTATTTTATTTTATTTTTCAAAGATGAAAAATAAAGAAAATCATAAAAAATAGGATATTCATTAGTGGCGCTTGTTGCATTAAGTCCCAAAAATCGTTTATTAATTTTTCAAATGCAAAACATAAATAAAAATATAAATGTTTAACCCAGGTCAGTCCCTGGGCGCCCCACTACGCGGTGGGCTTTTTGACAGAGTTTTACTTTTTTTGTCATTTTTTGATGCCCTTTTTTGCAGGCGTCCCCAGAAAATTGTCACGATCGTATCTGTAAAATTTAAAAATTTTTACACATCATTTTTATTTTATTTTATTTTTCAAAGATGAAAGGTAAAGAAAAACATAAAAAATAGAATATATCAAAAAGTGGTGGTGCTTTCTGCATTAATTTTGAAAAATCGTATATTAATTTTAAAATGTAAAATATAAATATAAATATAAATATTTGACCCATCCCGGCCCCTGGGCACCCCACTACGCGGGTGAGGGACTTTTTAACAGCGTTTTACTATTTTTTGTCATTGTTTAGGCCATTTTTTGCAGGCATGCACAGAAAAATATCAGGATCGTGTCTGCAAAATTCAATAGTTTTTTAACGTCGTTTTTATTTTATTTTATTTTCTAAAAATGAAAAAGAATGAAAATCATAAAAAATAGAATATTCATCAAAAAATGCTGCCGCTTGTTGCATTACTTGCTAAAAATCGTATGTTAATTTTAGAATGCAAAAAATAAATAAAAATACAAATTTTTGACCCATGTCAGCCCCTGGGTGACCCACTATGCGGGTCGGGGACTTTTTGACAGTATTTTATATTTTTTGTCATTTTTTGAGGCCATTTTTTACAGGCAAGCCCATAAAAATGTAAGGATTGTGTCTGCAAAATTTCATAATTTTTTCACATCGTTTTTATTTTATTTTATTTTTCAAAGACAAAAAAATAGAAAATTATAAAAAATAGAATATTCATCAAAAAATGGTGCCGTTGGTTGCATTAATTCCTAAAAATTGTACATTAATTTTAGAATACAAAACAGAAATCAAAATATAAATTTTTGACCCATCCCGGTGCCTGAGCGCCCACTACGCGATCTTGGGGCTTTTTCACAGCGTTTTACTTTTTTGTCATTTTTAGGCCATTTTTTGCGGGCATGCCCATAAAATTGTAAGTATCGTGTCTGCAAAATTTCATAATTCTTTGTCGTCGTTTTTATTTTATTTTATTTTTCAAAGGTGAAAAATAAAAAAAATCATTAAAAATAGAATATTCATAAAAAAGTGGTGGCGTTTGTTGCATTAAGTCCCAAAAATCGTATATTTATTTTACAAATGCAAAACATAAATAAAAATGTAAATGTTTAACCCATGTCGGACCCTGGGTGCCGCACTACGCTGGTCACTTTTTAACAGCGTTTTACTTTTTTGTCTTTTTTTTAGGCCATTTTTTGCAGGCGTGCCCAAAAAAATGTTAGGATCGTGTCTGTAAAATTTACTAATTTTTTAACATCATTTTTATCTTATTTTATTTTTCAAAGACGAAAAATAAAGAAAATCATAAAAAATAGAATATTCATAAAAAAATGGTGCCGCTTGTTGCATTAGTTGCTAAAAATCGTGTGTTAATTTTAGAATGCAAAACATAAACAAAAATGTAAATTTTTTACCTATTCCAGCCCATGGGCGCCCCACTACGCGGGTCGGGGGCTTTTTGATACTGTTTTATTTATTTTTGTCATTTTTTGGGGCCTTTGTTTGCGGGCAAGCCCACAAAAATGTAAGGATCGTTGATTAACGCCAAAAAGTGATGTTCACAAGCGGTCAATTATAGCACAGAAGGGCGGTCGTATCCACATAGAGGTAAGAAAATAAACAAGAAAGATTAGCATAATAAGAGCGTTAGAGAAAAATAAATAACAAGTAAATTAATGAAAAAGAAGAGTTTTTGAGACTTTGTTGCAAATAAAAAGGAGATAAGATTTGTGTGAAAGAAATTCAGTAGTAAAAACGGTAAGGTGTCGAGAATCTTTAATGCTTCGTTCACCAATTCAAGTTTTGATTCACAAAATAAATTAATCGAATAAATTAAATCTCTATGTTGACTCCGAAAATATTATTATTACAAGTTATCCAAAATCAACAATATATCAATTTGACAATATTGCTGTAAAAGATAATTTGTAAAATAATTTGAATAACCAAACAATGCACGACAGAAATACATAAGAAAAGCGTGATTGAACTTATATAAAAATTGACACACAATATTTTGAAAAGTAAAAGAAAAATAGATGAGATTTAATTCATTTAGATATTGAACTTTACAGCACATGGAATCAAAAGCCCGAATTGGGTCACTCACAAAAGTTCATCTCTAACCTCACGAAGAGAACGCGAGCCGAGCTGGCAAAACATTCTCACAAGTTCTAGAGAGAAAATATGAGACTGACAGCAAGACGACAGAAAACTGAATATTAAAAGCTTTTTAAAACCTTAGGCTAACCCCTCTATTTATAGTGTTCAGAGGTTGCCTCTCAAATAAAGAAATAAATAATAAAAATAGAAAATTACAAAAGAAAAGGAAATAAAATAAAATTACACATAAATTAGGAGAAATCATATATATGATTTGGGAAAGAAATCTGGCCAATTTGCTCTGATTTTGAAGGAGAAATTCGGATCCAGCACCTTTTAGACACGTGTCAAAGCTTGGTTGGAGGAAGTGGATTAAATTTCCACATGTCGCGCGTGGAGAAGAGGAAGGGTGCTAGTGGTTGGAGATAGCTGGGACCCACTAGGACAGTTGGCACTCGCGGAATGGGCGGACGGAGCTAGCGTTGGTCAGAGCATGGGACAAGTTGACAGCTGGCGTATATTCATTAGGAAGTTAGGCTGGCATCGCAGACGCGGGACCCACGAGGGAGAAAACTGGAACGCGCACTGATGGCTGCGTGGAAGGAACGCGCGCTATGAGGTGTGGCGTGCTGGTGACGCGGGAAGGCGCGGGCTGAATGGCGGGGTCCACTCATCTTGGCTCGGCTTGGCGGCTTATTTGGCTAACGCGGCTCTTCTCTCTTTTTGGCTAGTGAGGCTCGGCTGAAAGGCTTAGCTCAGGGTGGCTAAAAATATGGCTTTCATGGCTTATTTTTGTGTAGCTTTTTACACTGTTTTTTATATGCAAATAATTAACCAACAACTAGATAAATTCTAATTAAAAATATTATGAATAAAAATAATGGAATTGTTTAATTAAAGCTTAAATATTTTAATATTATATAAATCAAAAACAATATTTAGGGTGCATTTTCATGCACTAATCACAACCCCCAACCAGCTTATTGCTAGTCTTTAGCAATTCAAGCGTAAGAGAAATCATGTCACAAAGAAAATATGAGTCTCAACTAGCTTAGTCACCTGAGTATTTCAAACAAATTGTCAATAAGAAGTCAAAGATACTATCAAGATTATTTCAGTCATAACTCTAAAGTCATGTGTGTGTGCTCCAAACCATAACCTTCTTACCACTGACCATAACACATACAACTTTGAAAAATTCACCAAGTAGAAGTCTCAACTCCACTGATCTCATTGGTGTCAGAAATATTTGAGTGCAAAGGTTTTCTCTCATAGAGTTAGAAATGGAACAATCAATGCTCAATGTGAGGAAGGTAAAATTTAGGACAAACAATCAAACGAACATTGATCAAAAAATAGGTTAATCAACTACTAGAACATTCCACCATTCTTACCACAAACCAGCTTTTGGGATTTCATTCAGGTCAAACCGAAATTTACAGAAACGTACAAAGAGCCAACAAAATGCATAGGAAAATAAATTACTCTTTTTTTTTCTTTTTCTTTCTTTTTTTTTTTTTGGCAAGAGACAACCTGCAATAATGAAGTGAATGTAGAAAGGTGTTCTTTTGACAAACAGCTATATAGCATCAAATGTGATTAACTCCAAACTACAAAATCTATGAAATGTTGCTCTTACTTAGTTTTTTTTTCCAACTATAAGAAATGAGGCTCTATTATATAAAATCATTCCTATCTAACCCAAAATCCATCCCTCAAGCATATGCGCCAAGCAACTGCTAACCATGTAATGATGTTCTAATAGTGATTTTACCAACTCAAAAGATCAATGAAGGTTCAAAAGTCATTTTCTCTACTCTCTTAACTCACCAAAAATCAAGCACTTAAACTCGGGAATTTTCTCAACTGACATGCATTAACATCCATCTTACCACAAGGTTTAGCACGTGCAAAAAGAAACTATGGAAGTCATTTCTTAGTAACCAAGACAACGAAAATCGACTCAAACTAAACATTTTGAAATCATACTCAGATAACTTCCCAAAAATTTTAACCTAAATATTAACATGACAAAAATCACTCTTACGCATGAATATGCTCACCACCCCCAACCAAAATCAGACAGTGTCCTTAGTGTCAAAAATTATAGAAATATAGAGAAAGAAGACACCTGGATGAAGAGCATTCCACATATAAGCGCAGCCTGAGCTTCCTGATATGATTCTCCAAAAACACACACATAAAAAAAATGTAAAAAGAAACAAAGAAAACAGAAAATGAAAATATGGTACAGGAGATGTGAGCAAACTACTCAGGGCTGGTAAACGGGGTCGTCGAGAAGGATCTCTTCAACCTGGTTCACCCACTCTAAGTAATTCTTCAGACGCTAGCCATTTACTTTGAAGATTCTCCCATCGGTCGGGCCCTCAACCTCGACAGTACCATTGGGAAAAATGTGTTTTACTACGAACGGGTCAGTCCACCGCGACCTCAACTTACTGGGGTGGAGATGCAAACGGGAGTCATAGAGATGAACCCGTTGATTCGACTCGAAATTCTTCCTTAGGATTTGCTTGTCATGAGCCGCTTTCATTTTTGCCTTGTAGATCCTGGAATTGTCATAAGCATCATTCCTTAACTCCTTGATTTCAGAAAGCTGGAGCTTCCGATTGACACCTGTAGCGCTGAGATCAAAGTTGAGGGCTTTGGTAGCCCAATAAGCCTTATGTTCGAGCTCTACAGGTAGATGACAGGCTTTTCTAAGGACAAGCCGGTAGGGAGACATCCTAAGTTAGGTTTTGTAAGCAGTACGGTATGCCCAAAGTGCGTATGAAAGGCGCAGAGACCAATCCTTGCGGTCGGCATTAACCGTCTTCTCCAGAATTTGCTTAATCTCCCTGTTGGCCAACTCAGCTTGGTCATTTGTCTGTGGGTGATAGGCAGTCAAAACTTTATGAACCACACCGTATTTGCGCATCAGAGCCTCAAAAGAAGGGTTGCAGAAATGGGTTCTTTGATCACTGATGATGGCACGCGGCGTTCCGAATCAAGATAACATATTTTCCTTTAAGAACTTTACAACAGTTGTGTTATCATTCTTCCGGCATGCCACAGCTTCTACCCACTTAGACACGTAATCCACAGCGAGGAGTATGTAGAGGAATCCATAAGAAGGTGGAAATGGTCCCATAAAGTCTATCCCCCAGCAATCGAATATTTCTATTATGAGAATCGGGTTCAAGGGCATCATATGGCGACGGAACAAAGCACCTAGCTTTTGGCACCTCTCATAGAAATGGCAGAAGTCATTGGTGTCCTTGAACAAAGTGGGCCAATAGAGACCACACTACAAGATCTTCACGGAGGTCTTCTTCACAGAAAAGTGACCGCCACATGCATCATTGTGGCAAAAATTCAGGACACTAGACACTTCATCATCCGGGATGCATCATCTCATGATCTGGTATAGGCAGTATTTAAAAAGATAGGGGTCATCCCAATACGAACCTCAATCAAAAACTTCCTCTTGTCTTATGCACTCCAGGTAGATGGAATCTCGCCAGTCACTAAGTAGTTAACAATGTGAGCATACCATGGCATCTTAGTGATGGTGAAGAGATGTTCATCGGGGAAGTCATCTCCAATAGCAGGACTTTCAGCGGAATCATTAAACTCAAGACGAGATAAGTGGTCTGCCCCCACATTTTCGACTCCCTTCTTGTCCTTGATTGTCAAGTCAAATTCCTGCAGAAGAAAGATCCACCTAATTAAACATGCCTTAGCATCCTTTTTGGAGAGAATGTACTTAAGGGCAGCATGATCTATGACGATGGCGATAGGTGAACCAATCAGATATGCACGGAACTTGTCGAGAGCAAATACTACAGCAAGTAACTCTTTTCCAGTAGTTGATTAGTTCATCTGAGCACTGTTCAGAGTACGACTTACGTAGTAGACAATGAAAGGCTTCCCCTCCTTCCGTTGACCAAGAACGGCCCCCACAGCATAATTACTTACGTAACACATGATCTCAAAAGGTAGGCTCCAATCTGGTGACTACATAATAGGGGCGGAAGTTAGTTTTGCGATGAGTGTTTGGAATACATCCTCACACTCTTATGTCCAGTTGAACACAACATCTATTGCTAGGAGGTTGCTTAGCGGTCTTGCTATAGATGAAAAGTTCTGAATGAACCTCCTGTAGAATCCGGCGTGCCCCAAAAAGATCGAACATCCTTAACGACCTTGGGGGTGGGCAGGTTGGAAATGAGTTCAACCTTGGAGCGGTCTACCTCGATTCCTCTTTTAGAAACAATGTGCCCAAGAACTATGCCGGATGACACCATGAAATGACACTTCTCCCAATTGAGCACGAGACCTTTCTCTTCACATCTTTGCAAAACGGCTTCCAAGTTGAGAAGGCACGTGTCGAATGAATTTCTGAAAACTGTCAAGTCATCCATGAACACTTCCATGCATTTCTCGATCATGTCACTAAAAATGCTCATTATACACCTCTGAAATGTGGCCGGCGCATTACACAGTCCGAATGGCACTCACCGAAAGGCATAAGTACCAAAAGGACATGTGAATATGGTCTTGTCCTGATCTTCTAATGCTATCTCTATCTGATAATACCCTAAATAGCCATCAAGAAAGTAATAGAAATGATGACCTGCCACAAATTCTAGGATTTAATCGATGAATGGAAATGGAAAATGGTCTTTGCGAGTGGCAGCGTTAAGCTCGCGATAGTCAATACACATACGCCAACCAGTCACGACCTTTGGGGGAACTAGAGGCCATTTCTTGTATTCCATGACAGTAACCCCTGATTTCTTGGGCACTACCTGGGTAGTTGGGCTAGCTTGACTTTTGGGGCCTCTTTGATGGATGATTTCAGTTTTTCTCTTTCTATCGGGAGCTCCTCAAAACACGGTGGTCCAAACTTGGTTCCTTTGCCCTGTGATTCTTTGAAAAGGGTAAAAAGGTTAGCCAGCTCACAAGGACCGGAACTCTCAGATTCAAAATTTTGGAAGAGGTTTTTAAGATCTTCAAGTTGCTTTGTAGCAGAACCTCCTCTTCGACAAGTGTGTCGATCATGAATGTTTAGTGACACTCATCGTCACCTTGTGGTTGTTTTACAATGTTGAAAATATTTACCTCGAGAGTCATGTTCCCAAAAGAGATCTTCATTAGACCATTTTTACAATTAATTAGGGCATTTTCTGTCGCAAGGAATGGTCTTCAAAGGATGATCGGGATTTTTGACTTTACATCAACCACTGACTGAGTGTCCAAAACAACGAAATCCACGGGATAGTAGAACTTATCAACTTGTAACAACACGACTTCAACTATTCCGTGTGATTTCTTTATGGATTGATCGGCCAATTGCAGTACTACAAGTGTCTGCCTAATCTCTCCAAGACCAAGTTATGAGTAAACTGAATAAGGCATAAGGTTTACACTCGTTCCAAGAGCCCACAATGTTTGGCTGAATTCGCGTGTCCCAATGGTGCAAGAAATGGTGGGACAGCCAGCATCTTTATACTTCAGTGGTGTTTTCTGCTCAATCACCACACTCACTTGTTCCGTCAAGAATGCAGTTTTCTTGACATGGTGCTTTCTCTTTATGGTTGATTACGCCCAAACGTGTATAAAACAAGCGGTCAATTGTAGCACAATTAGGACGGTCGATCCCACGAGGAGGCGATAAATTGAACAAGAAATGATTAGCAAATAAAAAGCGTTAGGAAAATAAGCAATCGAACAAATAAGAGAAATGAGTGTTTTAATGATTTTTTTGAACAATTTAAAATAGAGAAAATTCAATAATTAAAAGTGGTAAGACATTGAGAATCTCCATATGCTTTGTTCACCTATTTGGATTTTGATTTATAAATTGACTCAATTGAAAGATTCACATCCTAAACAATTAATCGGAAAATAAATAATTGAAGAACATGTGAATAAAAATGTATTCAAGTAAATAAAATTCTTATGTTTAGAACTAGGAAAAATCATCTTAAGAGAAATCCAAAAGCGACAATATACCGTTGGCAATATTGCAGTAAAAACAATACCTACCAATATATAGTATCATGCAACAATCACATAAAAAGAGCTTGACTAGATTTATATAAAAGTTGACAATAAAATATATTGATATGAGGAAGAAATATGATAAAAGAAAATTATTTACTCAAATGTATAAAACTTACAAACCATTAGAGAATCAAAATCCAAATAAGCTTACTACACATATAGGATCACCTCTAGTCTCACCCAAAAACTCTAGCCTAGCTTGCACATAATTCCCACAAAATTCTAAAAAGAAAATATGAGAATAAGAGCAAGAAAATGAGAGAAAACAAGTGTAAAAACTTTGGCTAAAATTCAACAACCTAATCACCTTGACAATGGCCCTATTTATAGAGTTTCTGGCCATGCCAAAGGTTACAATCAGCAACAAGAAGGAAGGGAATGTATTCCAATTAAATTGGAATTTACAATGCTTTATTTAGAGAGTAAAAGTTGATTAACGTGAGAAGAAAAACCATCAGAAATGCTTAGAACTGAATGAGTTGAAGGGTGAAATAGCTAGTACACGTGGCGCGCTGAGAGAAAGAAATGTTACTGTGTAGGGACACGTGGCGGAAGCTGAGAGGCGGAAGGAGAAAAAGCTATCTACATATGGGTCCCACAAGCACGCGCGGCGCGCTGAGACTGGGAGCTTCTGCACAGCCAGGGCCCACGCGGAGAGAAACTAAGAACTGCCTAACACAAGCGTGGAAGAGACTCGCCCGGGGAAAGGATCCATGCGCAATAAGCGTGCGTGCATGAGGGAACAACTGGGTCCCATGGGACGCATGGCGGGAGATGGTTGGAGAACTTTTGGACTGCAGGACCCACACGGCTGAAGAGTGCCAGAAAGTGACACATGGCGGCTTGGTGAGGCTCGCGCGGCTTGGTTTGGCTCGGCTCAGATGGCTGCTGATGGGCTTCATTTTCATTTCCTTTAGTTTTGGCCCAAATGTCTTATTTCCTTACAAAACAAATTAAATTAAATTAAAATCAAATACTTTCAAAAAAAATTAATTCCACAAAATATTTAATTAAAATCTAATTTATTTAATAATTATGAACAAATTAAGTGCATTTTCATGCACTTATCACAACCCCAACCAGCTTATTGCTAGTCTCTAGCAATTCAAGCAAAAGAAAAAGCATGTCAAGCTAAAAATTCAAATCAAAACTAGCAAAATCACCTAAGCAATCAAACAAAACATTAGTAAGTCATCAGAAAATGCTATCAAAACTACTTCAGTCATAACTCCAGAGTCGTGTGTGTGTGCACCAAATCGTATCCTTCTTCCCACAGTCCATAACACAAATAGCATCGAAGAATTCACCAAGAAAAAGTCTCAACTTCACTTACCTCACGGGTGTCGAAAATATTTTATTGCAAAGGATTTTCACTCATGGAGTTGGAAGTCAATCAGTCAGTGCTCAAGTGAGAGAAGGCAATTTAAGGACAAGCTAATAAACAAACATTGATCAAATGATAGAGAAATCAAATATTTGGAACAAACTATCACTCAAACTATAAACAAGCTTTCGGGATTTCATTCTGGTCAAAAGGAAGATCTCATAAACAAACAAAGAGCCGAAAAATACAAATAAATATACACAAACTTTTTTTTTCCTTTCTTTGCCTTTTTTTTTCTTTTTTTTCTCTTCTTTTTTTTCTTTTTTAAGGCAAGAGACAACATACATTTAACGAAGCTGATGTAGTAAGGCATTCTTTTGACTGACTATAATGCAACACAAGACATGAGTGCAACCAAACTACGTAAACATTGATGATAAAATGATGCTCTTGCTTTCTCTTTTTTTTTGTTTTTGTTTTTTTTTTGTTTAGAAGAAAATTATACAAAAGAAAAATGATAAATATTTACAACACATGACTCAATCCTAAAGATTATTTCTAACCAAAAATCATCCCTCAAGCAAATGTCGCAAGTGAAGCAATGGTGCTCCGTTAATGAATCAACTAACTCAAAAGGTCAATGAAAGTTCAAAAAGTTGTTTTCTCAACTCTCATAACTCACCAAAAACGAAAACCTTAAACTCGAGAATTTTTCTCAACTAGATGTGTTAACAACCATCTTACCACAAGGTTTGGCATGTGCTAAAAAATAACTCTGGAAATCATTTCTTGGTAATTAAGATAGCAAAAACTGACTCAAACCGAACATTTTGAAATCATACCCAGATAATCTCGCAAAAATTTCGACCCAAAATAACAACAAGACAAAAATTAATCTCACGCATGAATATGCGCACCACCCCCAACCCAAAATCAGACAGTGTCCTCAATGTCTAAAATATATGCAATATGAAGAAGACAGGGAAAGA
>NW_010359472.1:460243-464669 GCF_000414095.1 Morus notabilis | reverse complement strand
ACACCTAGATGATGAACATTGAAACTAAGCCGAGCCTCTTAAACTAATTATCCAAAACACACAAACAAATATAAAATCACACAAAAACAAACTGAAAATAAAAGCACACAAAACACACCAAACGAAACAAAGAAACAAAAATATGATACAAAAGGGTTGGAAGCAAACTCCTCAAGGTTGGTAAACCAGAGCCTCGAGAATGATCTCTTCAGCCTGGCTCACACGCTCAATGTAGTATTTCAGTCTCTGGCCATTGACTCTGAATACTCTCCCATCGCTCGGGTCCTCGACCTCAACAGCACCGTTGGGAAAAACTCGTTTCACCATAAATGGACCAGTCCACCGCGACCTAAACTTACCTGGGTGGAGATATAGACGGGAGTCATAGAGATGCACCTTCTGATTCAGCTCAAAGTTCTTTCGCAGGATCTATTTGTCATGTGCTGCTTTCATCTTTGCCTTGTAGATCCTGGAATTATCGAAAGCATCATTTCTTAGCTCCTCAATTTCTGACAGCTGGAGCTTGCGATTAATACCTGCATAACTAAGATCGAAGTTAAGGGCTTTAATAGCCCAATAAGCTTTATGCTTGAGCTCTACAGGTAAATGACAGGCTTTTCCAAAGACAAGCCTGTAGGGAGACATCCCAAGAGGGGACTTGTAAGTAGTACGGTATGCCCAGAGAGTGTCAAGAAGACGTGAGGACCAATCCTTACGGTCGGGATTTACTGTCTTTTCCAGAATCTGTTTAATCTCCCTATTCGCCAACTCAGCTTGACCATTAGTCTGTGGATGGTAGGTAGTTGCAACCTTATGAATGACACCATATTTTCTCATGAGAGCTTCAAAAGATCGGTTGCAAAAATGGGTGCCTTGATCACTAATGATAGCACGCAGAGTACCAAACCTAGATAACACATTCTCTTTCAAGAACTTCACAACTGTCACATTATCATTAGTCTGACACAGCACGACTTCTACCCATTTAGAAACGTAATCCACAGCAAGGAGAATGTAGAGGTAACCAAAAGAAGGTGGAAAAGGTCCCATAAAATCTATCCCCTAACAATCGAATATTTCTATCACAAGAATTGGGTTCAAAGGCATCATATGGCATCAAGACAAGGCACCTAAATTTTGACACCTCACACATGAATGACAAAACTCATTAGTGTCCTTGAACAAAGTGGGCCAATAAAGACCACACTGTAAGATTTTTGCGGCAGCCTTTTTCACAGAGAAGTGACCACCACAGGCATCGTTATGACAAAAGTTCAAAACACTAAGAATCTCATCATCAGGAATGCAACGCCTCATGATTTAGTCAGGGCAGTACTTAAACAGGTACGGATCATCTCAAAAGAAATTACGCACCTCGACCAGAAACTTGTGCTTATCTTGTGCATTCCAATCAGAAGGAAGTTTGTCGGTCACCAAGTAATTGACGATGTGAGCATACCAAGGTAGCTTGGTGACCGCGAAGAGATGCTCATCGGGGAAGTCATCTCGAATGGCAGGGGCATCAGTAGAGTCTTTAAAATCCAATCGAGACAAGTGATCTGCCACAACATTCTCAACACCTTTCTTGTCCTTAATGGTCAAGTTAAATTCCTGCAACAGAAGGATCCACCGAATTAATCGCGCCTTAGCATCCTTTTTTGAAAGGAGATACTTGAGGGCAGAATGATCTGTGAAGACGGTAATGGGTGAACTAATCAAGTATGCACGGAACTTGTCAAGTGCAAACACTATAGCGAGCAACTCTTTTTCAGTGGTTGAATAATTCATTTGAGCGTTGTTAAGAGTTCGGCTAGCGTAGTACACAACAAAGGGCTTCCCCTCCCTTCTCTGACCTAGGACAGCCCTAACAGCATGGTTGCTTGCGTCACACATGATCTTGAATGGTAAGCTCCAATCCGGTGACTGAATGATGGGGGCGGAAGTCAGTTTCGCCACGAGCGTTCAAAAGGCATCCTCACACTCAGGTGTCCACTCAAAAATGGCATCTTTGGCTAGGAGGTTACATAATGGATGGGAAATCGTTGAAAAATTTTGTATGAACCTCCTATAAAAACAAGCATGCCCTAGAAATGACCGAACTTCCTTGACAGTCTTTGGGGTGGGCAAATTGGAGATGAGTTCAATCTTAGACTGATCAACCTCAATCCCTCTCTCAGAAACAACATGCCCCAAGACTATGATTGATGGTACCATGAAGTGGCACTTCTCCCAGTTAAGCACAAGGCCTTTCTCTTCACATCTAGTCAGAACAGCTTCTAAGTTGAGAAGGCACGAGTCGAAGGAGTCACCAAAAATGGTCAAGTCATCCATGAACACTTCCATACACTTCTCGACCATGTCGCTAAACATGCTCATCATGCACCTCTAGAAGGTGGCTGGTGCATTACACAATCCAAATGGCATACGCCGAAAAGCATAAGTTCCAAAAGGACAGGTAAAAGTAGTCTTATCTTGATCCTCTAATACGATCTCGATCTGATAGTAACCTGAGTAGCCATCAAGAAAGCAATAGTAAGGATGTCCAGCCACGCGTTCTAGGATTTGGTCGATGAACGGAAATGGGAAATGATCCTTGCGGGTGGCGGGGTTCAGCTTTCGATAGTCAATGCACATACGCCAGCCCGTCACAGTCCTTGTGGGAACAAGAGCTCCTTTCTCATTCTCTACCACTGTCACCCCTGATTTCTTGGGCACTACTTGAGTTAGACTGACTCACTTGCTATCAGTGACTGGATAAATGATTCTTGCATCCAGAAGCTTCAAGACTTCATTCTTCACGACTTCTTTCATCGTCGGGTTCAGTCTCCTTTGCGGATCCCTTCGTGGATTAACCCCATCTTTCAAGTTAATGTGGTGGGAGCAAATTAAGGGGCTAATACCCTTAACGTCAATAATCGTCCAACCTAATACCGATTTGTGTTCACGCAGCATGTCAACTAACCATTGCTCTTGGAATGCATCAAGTTTAGACAAAATGATAACAGGAAAGGTATCACCAGCTCCCAGGAAGACATGTTTCAGATCCTCAGGCAGTTGAGCCAGCTTGAGTGTTGGGGTCTCTTCGGCAGATGATTTTGGCTTTTCTTTCTCATGAGGTAGCTCTTCAAAGCGTGGTTGCCAAAACTTGGCTCGTCTGCCTTGTGAGTCTTTAAAAATGGCAGCGTTGTTGGCCATCTCACAAGGACCGGAACTCTCAGATTCAGAAATGCAGAGAAAATCACCAAGATCATCGAAATTGTTACACAACTGAACCTCCTCCGAGATGAGTGTGTCAATTAGAAATGTTTGATGGCACTTAGTGCGAATTTATTTTTGTATAATAAATTTCTGCAAGCGTACGATGTCAAGTTTTGAGTATAAGGTGAGTGAGTATCATCTCCATAGGGATTGGGTTTAGAATTGCCGTTAAGTATCGTGATTATTGTAACTTAACTTTATCTAGGCAACCTAATAAGATGATAATTGAGAACAAAAATAAAATAAATACAAGAATAAAAATAAAGTATCTATACACAAATGGTCTAGGGACTTGATTTCGCTTTATTATTCCTACGTTCATCCTATTATGTAATCGCTAATCAATTCCGTTCAATTCATTAATCAAGGCTCTAATGTCATCTCGCAACCTCTCTCGAGTGCCTCACAAGAAATTGTATTTAAATACCCAAAATAATATCCCTATTTGAAATGAATATTTAAACCCAAATTAAGCTTCGCCTTTAGAATTAGAAAATAGGAATATTGATCGCCTCTTGGCCTCACAACGACCTAAATCCTAATTTGATTATCTAACCGTTGATCTCCTCTCGGTCTCACAACAACCTAGACTATGTTTCTCAAATCTAGATAATGAACTCAATCTCTCTCAAGCATCAAATTCGCAATCTAAAAATCATCTAACTCATTGGCCAAATAAATTAGAAGCATTAAGCATAGAGAAACATAAATGAATTGAAAACGAAATTAAATTAACAATTAAAAAAATATTCAAAACATAGTTCAAATAAAACTACATCAAGTCCTAGATTTAATGTCTAGCTCAACATGGAAAAATAGATGAAAGAAGATAAAATCCAATATCCATTGAATAACTTCCAAGGACCTCCAAGATGAAGGATTTCGGCCTCCTTTTAATGTTTTCTTCATATTTCTGGGCTCCCTTTCTCAAATGGCCTCTCTTTCCTTTTATACTACTCAGTTTCAGAGCTAGGGCTTCATATGCGCACTGCAGCCTGTGTGAAAACACACTGCGGCACGCGTTTTTGGAAGAGGATCCCGTTGTTGCAGGCTGGGGTGTGATGTAGCGCCTTTGGGCGTGCTGCAGTGCGTGGGGCTGCCATCTAGGCGCGCTGCAGTGCCCGTTCCTGCTCTGGGCGCACGGGCGCGCGCCTGGGTGTGGGCGCGC
>NW_010359472.1:459170-460048 GCF_000414095.1 Morus notabilis | reverse complement strand
TATTCTTCTTTTCTTCATGCAAAATCATCCAAGTTCGTATTTATTTCTAGTTCCTATAAAAAGCATACAAAAGACATTAAACTAACAAAAATGCTTGAAGACTTACAAATATTCATGCTTGAAAGTACTTGATTTGTTGGTAGAAATACCCGTTATCAAATACCCCCAAACTCAAACATTTGCTTGTCCTCAAGCAAAAGAAAAGAAAGAAAAAGAAAACACAAATCAAGTACTATGACACAAACGAAAAAAAAATGTGAGTTTTGTTTCGAGTCAACAACTATGCATGTATCTCCAAAGCCACATAATGCTCTAAGCTCAAAAGAAATGCAAACACTGGGATTATCTAGAATTTCAACATCAAGCATCAATTTCACTCCACTCAAGACTCTCAAAGTGTAAGTGTGCACAATCAATCTCAATCAACCAAATAAAATCTGGATAGACCTATATGCCAAGGAGACTATGAGTGATATCTTAATAAGAACTACCATAGGCCCATTTTTCGTGTCACTCTCCACTAATAAAGGTTCACTTGTCATTGAAGATCAAAAGGACTTTTGAGGGTTGTAATGTATGGCTAGGGTAAAAGGTGGATGAGATTAGAATTTTTAGGCTCAAATCACCCTAGGCATGTATCACAACTCATGAATCTCACATGATTTCCAAGAGATATCTTAATAAGAACTACCATAGGCCCATTTTTCGTGTCACTCTCCACTAATAAAGGTTCACTTGTCATTGAAGATCAAAAGGACTTTTGAGGGTTGTAATGTATGGCTAGGGTAAAAGGTGGATGAGATTAGAATTTTTAGGCTCAAATCACCCTAGGCATGTATCACAACTCATGAATCTCACATGATTTCCAAGAAAAAGAA
>NW_010359472.1:427638-458979 GCF_000414095.1 Morus notabilis | reverse complement strand
TTTTTTTTTTTTTTTACTTTTTTTTTCTCTTTTTTTTTTTGGAATTAAAAAACAACACAAGCCAATCCAGTAATGATTTTCCAAACATAACCCACACTTGCCCTCAATCTTAACGTTTAATGTAATCATGCCTAGTAGTGATGGGTTTAGGAAGTGAGAATGCATTTGGTGGTTTGGATGTACAAACATGGGTGATGAACGAAATAAGCAATATGGCTCAAAGGGGGTAAACAAATGATGAATTTTCTTTTCAAGGGTTAGCTTCAAAGGCCCAATCGATCCGAATAAAATGCCTTAATCTTCTCTCCAATGATACTAAACCAACAATTTCGCCTCAAGTTTCACTCAAATGGGTTCTAGTGTTCATGAGATATCAAAGTCTACCTAATGCACATAAATGTTCTCCAAATGCTCAAAAGATCAAGTGATCATGATTCATGGTGCTTAAAAGTAGAGAATCAAGAGTGAATTTCAATCAATGCGAGTCAAGCACACAGAAATCTCAATGAAATACATTTCAAAAGACCTAAGAAAGCATCAAGTAATTATACTCACCATTATTATCTAGTCATTTCATCTCAACAAAACTCACAATTTATTCAAACAACCTAAAAGAAAAGTGAGTAAAGACATGACCAAAAGAGCACAACTCAATGGAGATAAGTCATAACAACCAACTCACAAGTAATGCCCAAAATCCACTAAAATCAACCACAAAGTGTCTCACCCCCAAACTCAATATCAAACAATCTTTAAAATTAATAACAAGGGAATAAGAACACGTACCGGGGAGGTGAGACAATCTCGCCTCCTAGTATGGTTGGCGATGATTCACCGGGTAAGATGGCATAAACTCGGGTTGGGGCGGGGCTCTCCTCCATAAATTGCGTCTTTAGGCTCAATTATTCCTATGCCGAGCCAACTCAATATCAAACAATCTTTAAAATTAATAACAAGGGAATAAGAACACGTACCGGGGAGGTGAGACAATCTCGCCTCCTAGTATCGTTGGCGATGATTCACCGGGTAAGATGGCATAAACTCGGGTTGGGGCGGGGCTCTCCTCCATAAATTGCGTCTTTAGGCTCAATTATTCCTATGCTGAGCCAACTCATCAAAGAGTGGCTTTCGCCCATAGTACGTGTCATACAACACAACGTACGGGTCTTGATTCTTGACACCCTCAAGCTTGGCGAGATTTGGCAGTTTTCGGCTCATTTGCTCAAGTCGACTCGGTGCCGGCATATGTGCTTGATTGGCATGGAAGAATGGCGCACTAGATGGTGGGGGAGTTGCCGGCCACATTGGGTCTTCATAGATGTGATCGTTCTCAACCGGGGGTGGCACGACAATGGGGATCTCGAGGGATTGAAACTCATTAACATCGTCTTGAAATTCTTCACTAACCAATCCTTAAGTCTCCTCCTCTCTCAAAGAGTCATCTTCAAATAACTCCCAATCCTCCTCTTGTGTTTCTCTATTCATGGCATTAGTAGATTCATCTGGAAGCTGCTTCAACCTAAATAACTCCGCTAGATTTGTCTTCATTTCCTCGTGAAGTTGGTCGAGCGCCTCCATCCTCTCTAACTTCTCTATGCGGAGTCTTGTCTCCTCCAAAAATTGGGCGACAAGGACTTCAAGGTCTAGAGAAGACTCCGCGTGCTGAGGTTGAGTGTCATCCCATGGCTCTAAAAAGTTAGAATTCTCTTCCCAACCTTGGTTGTTTGGAGAATAATTCCAACACCAATTGTCATAATCGGCCATGTCTTCCAAAAACCAATACACTTCATCCGCCGATAATTGGTAGAGAGGAACCATTTCATTTCCTCTTTCCACCCAAGTTCGTTGCGGCGTTTAACCAATCGAGGACGTTTTATAGTTGACCCTCTTTCGAGAGACCATGCTCGGGGAGCCTAATGAGTAATTCCTTATATCTATCCCAAGCACTATAAAACAGTTCGGAGTCTCGTTGAGCAAATCTTAAGAGGACTTGTGGATCAACCATCTCCAAGTACCTCGTAACACAAAAGAAAACAAAAATAAAACAAAAGATTAAAAATGAGAAATAAAAGCCTAAATTAAAATCAAGTTATGTACTCACAATATTAACAACAATTTAAAATGCCAATCCCCGGCAACGGCGCCAAAAACTTAGTGCGAATTTATTTTTGTATAATAAATTTCCGCAAGCATACGGTGTCAAGTTTTAAGTATAAGGTGAGTGAGTATCGTCTCCACAGGGATTGGGTTTAGAATTGCCATTAAGTATCACGATTATTGTAACTTAACTTTATCTAGGCAACATAATAAGATGATATTTGAGAACAAAAATAAAATAAATATAAGAATAAAAATAAAGTATCTATACACAAATGGTCTAGGGACTTGATTTCGCTTTATTATTCCTATGTTCATCCTATTATGTAATCGCTAATCAATTCCATTCAATTCATTAATCAAGGCTCTAATGTCATCTCGCAACCTCTCTCGAGTGCCTCACAAGAAATTGTATTTAAATACCCAAAACAATATCCCTATTCGAAATGAATATTTAAACCCAAATTAAGCTTTGCCTTTAGAATTAGAAAATAGGAATATTGATTACCTCTCGGCCTCACAACGACCTAAATCCTAATTTGATTATCTAACCGTTGATCTCCTCTTGGTCTCACAACAACCTAGACTATGTTTCTCAAATCTAGATAATGAACTCAATCTCTCTCGAGCATCAAATTCGCAATCTAAAAATCCTCTAACTCATTGGCCAAATAAATTAGAAGCATTAAGCATGGAGAAACATAAATGAATTGAAAATTAAATTAAATTAACAATTAACAAAATATTCAAAACATAGTTCAAATAAAACTACATCAAGTCCTAGATTTAATGTCTAGCTCAACATGGAAAAATAGATGAAAGAAGATAAAACCCAATATCCATTGAAGAACTTCCAAGGACCACCAAGATGAAGGATTTCGGCCTCCTTTTGATGTTTTCTTCAGATTTCTGGGCTCCCTTTCTCAAATGGCCTCTCTTTCCTTTTATACTACTCAGCTTCAGAGCTAAGACTTCATACGCGCGCTGCAGCCTGCGTGAAAATGCGCTGCGGCGCGCGTTTTTAGAAGAGGATCCCGCTGTTGCGGGCTGGGGCGCGCTGCAGTGCCTTTGGGCACGCTACAACACATGGGGCTGCCATCTGGGTGCGCTGCAGCGCCCATTGGGTGCGCTACAGTGTGTGTTCCTGCTCTGGGCACGCGCGCGCGCCTGGGTGTGGGCGCGCGCGCGGCCGCGCGTGGGGCGCGTGCGTGCGCGCCCCTGGATGTGGGCGCGGGCGCGTAGCGGGCTCGGGCGCGGGCGCGCATCCCATTCTAACTTCGCTTTCCTTTTCGTGTTGTAGCCCACTTTCTTGCATTCCAAAGCCTCCTCTTTTGTGCCTTTAAGTCCTCTTTCGCCTCCTCTTGGCATTGATTCACAAGTTGGGCAAATATTCTTCATTTCTTCATGCAAAATCATCCAAGTTCGCATTTATTTATAATTCCTATAAAAAGCATACAAAAGACATTAAACTAACAAAAATGCTTGAAGACTTACAAATATTCATGTTTGAAAGTACTTGATTTGTTGGTAGAAATACCCGTCATCAGCACTCGTCATCATCACGTGGTTGCTTTGCAATGTGAAACACATTCTCCTCCAAAGTCATGTTCCCAAAGGATATCTTCATCAGACCATTCCTATAGTTGATGACTGCATTTGCTGTAGCAAAAAAAGGTCTTCCGAGGATAATGGGAATCTTGGACTCCATACTCACCACGAATTGAGTATCTAAGACTAGAAAGTCAACGGGGTAATAGAACTTATCAACTTGAACTAAAACATCCTCAACTATGCCCCGAGGCTTCTTGATCGATCGATCAGCCAACTGCAGAACCACAGATGTGGGCTTAATTTCTCCAAGACCAAGTTGCGAGTAGACAGAATATGGCATGAGGTTCATACTCACTCCTAGATCAAGCAAAGCTTGGCTGAACTCATGTGTCACAATCTGACAGGAAATTGTGTGACAACCGGGATCCTTGTATTTGGGTAGTGTTTTCTGGTCGATCACCGCGCTTACCTGTTCTGTCAAGAATGTTGTCTTCTTAACATGGTGCTTCCTTTTGATAGTGCACAGATCCTTGATAACCGTAGCATAAGCAAGCACTTGCTTGATAACATGAAGCAAAGGAAGGTTAATCTTCACTTGAGTCAAGTGCTCTAGGATCTCACTTTGGTGTTCCAGTACTTTCCCAGTTGGACGCAGAGCTTGGGAGAAAGGCACCTTTACCGGAACATTTATTGGCTCATCTATTTCAAGGACAACTTCCTTACTACTCAAAGTGGTGGCACTTGTTGACGGTTCTTCCATAATCTTACCACTACGAGTAGTGATGGCATTCACCTCCTTAACATTTTGATTATCAGGACATGAGGTTTGTGCCATATGTTGACCCTTTGGGTTTGATTGAGCTTGTGAAGGGAACTTGCCGCGTTCTTGAACAGCCAAAGCTCCAGTGAGCTTCGTGATTTGACTCTTCATCTCTTTACTTTCTTCCACCATTTGCGTGAACAGTAACTCAAACTTCTTATTTGTCTTACTCTGCACCTCCATGAAAGATTGCAAGGTGTTCTCAAGAGAACTCATTGGCTGTTGCGCATTGTATTGAGGTGCATAATATGCCTTTGGTGGTTGCGGCTGTTGTTCAATTCTCCATTGTCCTCCAGATGGTTGCGCTTTGTTAGAATCTCTCCAACTAAAATTTGGATGGTTCCTCTAGCGAGGATTGTATGTGTTAGAGAAGGGTTTGTTGTATGTCCCTAAAGCATTGGATTGCTCCTCGTAAACCCCTCTCATTTCATTGTAAGCAGGGCAATCCTTAGCTAGATGCTCCACCCCTCCATAAATAAAGCAAGGCTCTTGTATCTCTGCCCTAGCAACCATGTGAATTCCTCTAGCTTCTTTGGTTTTGAGGGTCTCAATTTGTCGTGTCAAAGACTCAATTTAGGCTTTGAGATTGTCCTATGCCCTTAGTTGATAGATTCCAGCTGGTCAGGATCGATTGGTGCTATTAGTAGCACTCGGACCAGTCCATGTGTGGCCTTTCTCGGCTAACTCGTTAAGATACTCAAAGGCCTCCTCGAGGTCCTTTTGGAGAAACTCACCATTGCACATCATCTCCACAAATTGGCGCTCTCGGATCGTGAGTCTTTCATAGAAATAACTGACGAGGCGCCAAATCTCGTAACCATGGTGAGGACACTTATTTAACAGATCCTTAAACCGTTCCCAAACTTGATACAGAGTTTCATTGTCCTTTTGGGTAAAGGTCGAGATATGTCACTTCAAACCATTGGTCTTATGGTAAGGGAAATACTTGTTAAAAAATGCTGTCATCATTTCTTTCCAAGTTCCAATAGACCTAGGTCATAGAGAATACAACTAGCTTTTAGCCTTGTCCTTCAAAGAGAATGGGAAAATTTTCAATCGCACAGAGTCCGCGGCTTCAGCTCGGTTGTGAAAGGTGGCCACTACTTCTTCAAACTCCCTAATATGCACGTATGGATTCTTGCTCTCTAACCCATGAAAGGTCGGCAAGAGTTGGATCATGTCCGGCTTGAAATCCAAATTCGGCATATTAGGGGGAAACATTATGCATGACGGTGTGGCCATACGTGTAGAGCAGATATAATCGTTCAATGTCTTCTGTTGGACCTCCTCGTTTTGAGCCATCGCGAACGGATTTGCAACTGCTAAGGGTCGAGGGAGGACTAGATGTGTGGGAAGAAACTTCACTAGGGTTTCCGGTCTTCTTGCGAATCTCCCTGATTCGTCTCTATAACGATTCATTCACTCTACAACGTTTCACTTTTTTTATTTATTTATTTTTTTTTTTTGAAACAAAGAAAACAATAATGTAGAACTGCGAATCGCATCCCCCAAGAGTGCTCCCATGAAAGATTGGTGGGGCGAAGCCTCCTTAAAAACCAACCTCCTAGACAGAGCAACGTTCCCAGGAAAGACTGGTGGCGTAGAACGCTAACAGGAACCAGCCTCCTAGACAAAACTCTCTTAGTTTGTACTTTTCAACGTTTTCACAAAATTGCTAGAAAAATTTATTAAGTTTTATGACGTGTTTTATGACGTGTTTTATGAAATGTTAAATGTCAGATATTAGTACCCTAAGTTAATACTATTCTAAAACCTAAGGTTATACAAATTATGAGAAATTAAGAGTCCTAATTTAATGTCTAAATGAGTCACCTAAAAGTCACAACTTAAAAATTAATACTAACTATGAATGAAAAATTAAATGGCAATTCTAGGCAATTAAGAAATAAATATTTAAAACATATTAAATTAAATTAAACCACAAAAAAAAATAACTGACAACCAAATATAAACTACAGAAAGCAAAAGACAGAATGACTAAACTTTTTAAAACAAACCACACGGCAAGACACAAAAGTGAATAAACAAAATTAATAAAAAAAAGTAAACTAGAATAATAACTAATATACCTAATAAACAAGTAAAAGCATAACGTAAACGAAATTAAACTAATAAACAATGAAACTAACAAGAACGTTCAAAAAAAAAAAAAAAAAAACTTGAGTAATCAATCAGTAAAAACTAACTGACAACCAATTACAGACACAAATGTATTTGACACACGACCAAGCAAATAAAACAAAGATGTTTTTTTTTTTTTTTGAAACATGCTAAACAAAAAGATTAAAATAAATAAAGACTAAGTACTTACCTCTTTGGCTAATTACCTACTGAACAATCTTGTTGACGCACCTCCCCGGCAACGGCGCTAAAATTTGATTACACCCAAACGTGTACAAAACAAGCGGTCAATTGTAGCGCAATTAGGACGGTCGATCCCACGAGGAGGTGATAAATTGAACAAGAAACGATTAGCAAATAAAAAGCGTTAGGAAAATAAGCAATCGAACAAAGAAGAGAAATAAGTGTTTTAATGATTTTTTTGAACAATTTAAAATAGAGAAAATTCAATAATTAAAAGTGGTAAGACATTGCGAATCCTCCATATGCTTTGTTCACCTATTTGGATTTTGATTTATAAATTGACTCAATTGAAAGTTTCACATCCCAAACAATCAATCGGAAAATAAATAATTGAAGAACATGTGAATAAAAATGTATTCGAGTAAATTAAATTCTTATGTTTAGAACTAGGAAAAATCATCTTAAGAGAAATCCAAAAGCGACAATATACCGTTGGCAATATTGCAGTAAAAGACAACTCATAAAACAATACTTACCAATATATAGTATCATGCAACAATCACATAAAAAGAGCTTGACTAGATTTATATAAAAGTTGACAATAAAATATATTGATATGAGGAAGAAATATGATAAAAGAAAATTATTTACTCAAATGTATAAAACTTACAAACCATTAGAGAATCAAAATCCAAATAAGCTTACTACACATATAGGATCATCTCTAGTCTCACCCAAAAACTCTAGCCTAGCTTGCACATAATTCCCACAAAATTCTAAAAAGAAATTATGAGAATAAGAGCAAGAAAATGAGAGAAAACAAGTGTAAAAACTTAGGCTAAAATTCAACAACCTAATCACCTTGACAATGGCCCTATTTATAGAGTTTCTGGCCATGCCAAAGGTTACAATCAGCAACAAGAAGGAAGGGAAAGTATTCCAATTAAATTGGAATTTACAATGCTTTATTTAGAGAGTAAAAGTTAATTAACGTGAGAAAAGAAACCATCAGCAACGCTTAGAACTAAAGGAGTTGAAGGGTGCAATAGCTAGTACACATGGTGCGCTGAGAGGAAGAAACATTACTGTGCAGGGACACGTGGCGGAAGCTGAGAGGCAGAAGGAGAAAAAGCTGCCGACATCTGGGTCCCACAAGGACACGCGGCGCGCTGAGACTGGGAGCTTCTACACAGCCGGGGCCCACGCTGAGAGAAACTAAGAATTGCCTAACGCGCGTGTGGAGGAGACTTGCCCGGGGAAAGGATCCATGCGCGCCAAGCGCGCGTGCGTGAGGGAACAACTGGGTCCCACGGGACGTGTGGCGGGAGGTGGTTGGAGAACTTTTGGACTGTGGGACCCACGCGGCTGAAGCGTGCCAGAAAGTGACACGTGGTGGCTTGGTGAGGCTCGCGCGGCTTGGTTTGGCTTGGCTCGGACAGCCGCTGATGGGCTTCATTTTCATTTTCTTTAGTTTTGGCCCAAATGTTTTTCTTTTAGTTTTGGCTCAAATGTCTTATTTCCCTACAAAACAAATTAAATTAAATTAAAATCAAATACTTTCACAAAAAATTAATTCCAGAAAAATATTTAATTAAAATCTAATTTATTTAACAATTATGAACAAATTAAGTGCATTTTCATGCACTTATCAATGGTGCACAGATCCTTGATAACCTTGGCATAGGTCGGCACTTGCTTGATCATGTGTAGTAAGAGAAGATTGATCTTCAATTGTGTCAAGTGCTCCAGGATCTCACTTTGATTTTTCGGCACTTTCCCAGCAGGTCAGAAAGCTTAGGGAAAAGGCACCTTTTTACCAAAATTTTTATTGGCTCTTCTTTCTCTTGAGCCAATTCTTCATTACTTGAAGTGGTTGTATTTGTCGATGGCGTGTCAAAATTCTTACTACTTCGGGTAGTGATGGTGTTAACTTCTTTGATATTTTGACCTTCAGAGTTAGAAGTTTGGGCCATGTGTTGTCCTCTCAAATTGGACTGGGCTTGTGATGCTCGGCTGAAAGGCTTGGCTTAGGGTGGTTAAAAATATGGCTTTCATGGCTTATTTTTGTGTAGCATTCTACACTGCTTTTTATCTGCAAATAATTAAGCAACAACTAGACAAATTCTAATTAAAAATATTATGAAAAAATAATAGAATTGTTTAATTAAAGTATAAATATTTTAATATTATATAAATTAAAACCAGTATTTAGAGTGCATTTTCATGCACTAATCAATCGTGTCTGCAAAATTTCAAAAATTTTTGACGTCGTTTTTATTTTATTTTCTTTTTCAAAGACGAAAAATAAAGAAAATCATAAAAAATAAAATATTCATAAAACAATGGTGCCGCTTGTTCCATTAATTCCAAAAAATCGTATATTAATTTTAGAATGCAAAATACAAATAAAAATATAAATTTTTTACCCATCCCGTCCCATGGATGCCCCACTACGCGATTTGGGGGCTTTCTCACAGCGTTTTACTTTTCTTGCCATTTTTTGAGGCCCTTTATTGCAGGCATGCCCGTAAAAATGTAAAGATTGTGTCTGCAAAATTTCAAAATTTTTTGACGTCATTTTTATTTTATTTTATTTTTCAAAGACAAAAAATAAAGAAAATAATAAAAAATATAATATTCATCAAAAAGTTGTGGCGTGTGATGCATTAAATCCTAAAAATCGTATATCAATTTTAAAAATGCAAAATAAAAATAAAAATATTAATGTTTGACCCATCTCGGACCCTGGACGCCCCACTACGCGAGGAGTTTTTCACAGCATTTTACTTTTTTTGTCATTTTTTGCAGGCGTGCCCAGAAAAATATCAGGATCGTGTCTGTAAAATTTAATAATTTTTTAACATCATTTTTATTCTAGTTTATTTTTTAAAGATGAAAAATAAAGAAAATCATAAAAAATAGAATATTCATCCAAAAGAGGTGGTGCTTGTTGCATTAATTCCTAAAAATCGTATATTAATTTTAAAATGTAAAATATAAATAAAAATGAAAATGTTTGACCCATCCAGGCCCCTGGGCTCCCCACTACGCAGGCGGGGGGCTTTTTGACAGCGTTTTACTTTTTTTCATTTTTTAAGGCCATTTTTTGCAGGCATGCCCAAAAAAATATCAGGATCATGTCTTTAAAATTTCATAATTTTTTAACGTCGTTTCTATTTTATTTTATTTTTTAAAAATGAAAAAGAAAGAAAATCATAAAAAAAATAAAATATTCATCAAAAAATGGTGCCGCTTGTTACATTAATTGCTAAAAATTGTATGTTAACTTTAGAATGCAAACCATAAGTAAAAATGTAAATTTTTGACTCATCCCAGCCCCTGGGCGCCCCACTACGCAGGTCAGCAACTTTTTGACAGTATTTTACTTTTTGTCAATTTTGGAGGCCATTTTTTGCTGGCAAGGCCATAAAAATGTAAGGACCGTGTCTCCAAAATTTCATAATTTTTTGACATCATTTTTATTTTATTTTATTTTTCAAAAATGAAAAATAAAGAAAATCATAAAAAATAGAATATTCAAAAAAAAAGTCTTGGTGCTTGTTCCATTAATTCCTAAAAATCCTATATTAACCTTAGAATGCAAAACATAAATAAAAATTTAAATGTTTGACCCATCCCAACCCCTGGGTGCCTCACTACGCGGGCGGGGGGTTTTTTGACAGAGTTTTACTTTATATCATTTTTTTAGGCCATTTTTTGTGGGCATGCCCAAAAAAATATCAAGCTTGTGTTTGTAAAATTTGATAATTATTTAACGTCATTTTGATTTTATTTTATTTTTCAAAGATGAAAATTAAAGAAAATCATAAAAAGTAGAATATTCATCAAAAAATGGTGGCGCTTGTTGCATTAATTCCTAAAAATCATATATTAATTTTACAAATGCAAAACATAAATAAAAATGTAAATGTTTGACCTATCTTGGCCCCTGGGTGCCCCACTACGCGGGCGGGGGACTTTTTCACAGTGTTTTACTTTTTTGTCATTTTTTTAACGTCGTTTTTATTTTATTTTATTTTTTAAAAATGAAAAAGAAAGAAAATCATAAGAAATAGAATATTCATCAAAAAAATGGTGCCGCTTGTTACATTAATTGCTAAAAATCGTATGTTAATTTTAGAATGCAAAACATAAATAAAAATGTAAATGTTTGCCCCATCCTGGCCCCTGGGTGCCCCACTACGCGGGTAAGGGGCTTTTTGACAACGTTTTACTTTTTTTGTCATTTTTTGAGGCCATTTTTTCCAAGCATGCCCATAAAAATATAAGGATCATGTCTGCAAAATTCAAAATATTCAAAGTCATAAAAAATAGAATATTTATCGAAAAATGGTGCCACATCTTGTATTAATTCTTAAAAATTGTATATTAATTTTAGAATGCAAAACACAAATAAAAATGTAAATTTTTTACCCATCCCGGCGCCTGGGCGCCACACTACGAGATCTGAAAGCTTTTTGACAGTGTTTCCCTTTTTGTCATTTTTTCAGGCCATTTTTTGCAAGCATAAACATAAAAATGTAAGGACCGTGTATGCCAAAATTTCATAATTTTTTTACGTCATTTTTATTTTATTTTATTTTCCAAAGATGAAAAATAAATAAATTCATAAAAAATATAATATTCATCAAAAGGTGGTGGCGCTTGTTGCATTAATTCCTAAAAATCATATGTTAATTTTCAAATGTAAAATATAAATAAAAATGTAAATGTTTGACCCATCCCGGACCCTGGGCGCCCCACTACGCAGGGGGCTTTTTGACAACGATTTACTTTTGTTTGTCATTTTTTTAGGCCAACTTTTACAGGCGAGCCCAAAAAAAATGTCAGGATCTCCTCTGCAAAATTTATTAATTTGTTAACATCGTTTGTATTTTATTTTATTTTTTGAAGACGAAAAATAAAGAAAATCATAAAAAATAGAATATTCATCAAAAAGTGGTCGTGCTTATTGCCCTAATTTCTAAAAATTGTATGTTAATTTTAAAATGTAAAATATAAATAAAAATGTAAATCTTTGACCCATCCCGGCCCATGGGCGCCCCACTACGCGGGCGGGGGGCTTTTTGACAGCATTTTACTTTTTTGTCATTTTTTTAGGCCATTTTTTGCAAGCATGCCTAAAAAAATGTCAGGAACGTGTCTGCAAAATTTAATAATTTTTTGACGTCATTTATATTTTATTTTGTTTTTTAAAGATGGAAAAGAAAGAAAATCATAAAAAAGAGAATGTTCAAAAAAAAAATGGTCCTGCTTGTTGCATTAATTGCTAAAGATCGTATGTTAATTTTAGAATGCAAAATATAAATAAAAATGTAAATTTTTTACCCATCTCAACCCCTAGGCGCCGCACTACGCGGGTAGGGGACTTTCTCACAGTGTTTTACTTTCTTTTGTCATTTTTTTAGACCATTTTTTGTAGGCATGCCCAGAAAAATATCAAGATCATGTCTGTAAAATTTCATAATTTTTTAGCATCATTTTTATTTTATTTTATTTTTCAAATACGAAAAATAAAGAAAATCATAAAAAAAGAATACTCAGTAAAAAATGGTGCCGCTTGTTGCATTAATTCTTAAAAATCATATATTAATTTTAGAATGCAAAACATAAATAAAAATGTAAATTTTTGACCCATCACGGCCCCTAGGCGCGCCACTACGCGAGCTGGGGGCTTTTTGATAGCGTTTTACTTTTGTTGTCATTTTTTGAAGCTATTTTTTGTAGCCACGCCCAGAGAGATGCAAGGATCGTGTCTGCAAAATTTCATAATGTTTTGACGTCATTTTTATTTTATTTTATTTTTCAAAGATGAAAAATAAAGAAAATCATAAAAAAATAGAATATTCGTAAAAACGTGGTGGTGCTTGTTGCCTTAATTCCTAAAAATTGTATATTAATTTTAGAATACGAAACATAAATAAAAATATAAATTTTTTCCCCATCCCAGCCCCTGGGCGCCCCCTACGCGAGCCGGGGGCTTTTTTACTTTTTTGTCATTTTTAGGCGTTTTTTGCTGGCATGCCTAGAAAAATGTTAGGATCGTCTCTGCCAAATTTCATAAATTTTTTACGTCGCTTTCGTTTTATTTTATTTTTCAAAGTCAAAAAATAAAGAAAATCATAAAAAATAGAATATTCATCAAAAATGGTGCCGCTTTTTGCATTAATTCCTAAAAATCGTATATTAATTTTAGAATACAAAACGTAAATAAAAATGTAAATTATTGACCCGTCCCAGCCCCTGGGTGCCCCACAACGCGAGCTTGACAGCGTTTTAATTTTTTTTGTCATTTTTTTAAGCCATTTTTTGCAGCCACACCCAAAAAGATGTAAGGATCAAGTCTGCAAAATTTCATAATGTTTTAATGTCATTTTTATTTTGTTTTATTTTTCAAAGATGAGAAATAAAGAAAACCGTAAAAAATAGAACATTCATCAAAAAATGGTGGTGCTTGTGGCATTAATTAATAAAAATTGTATATTAACTTCAGAATGCAAAACACAAATAAAAATGTAAATTTTTGACACATCTCAGTCCCTGGGCACCCCACTACGCGATCCAGAGGCTTTTTCACAGCGTTTTACTTTTTTCATCATTTTTTGAGGCCATTATTTGCAGGCATGGCCATAAAAATGTAAGGATCGTGTCCGTAAAATTTTAAAATTTTTTAACATCATTTTTATTTTACTTTATTTTTCAAAGACGAAAAATAAAGAAAATCATAAAAAATAGAATAGTTATCAAAATGTGGTGGCACTTGATGCATTAATTCCTAAAAATCATATATTAATTTTAAAAATGTAAATCATAAATAAAAATGTAAAGGTTTGACCCATCTCAGACCCTGGTCGCCCCACTACGCGAGGGCTTTTTGACAGCATTTTTCTTTTTTTATCAGTTTTTGAGGCCATTTTTTGCAGGCGTTCCCGAAAATATTTCAGGATCGTGTCTGTAAAATTTAAAAAATTTTTAACATCATCTTTATTTTATTTTATTTTTCAAAGGCGAAAAATTTTAAAAAAATCATAAAAAATAGAATATTCATTAAAAAGTTGTAGTGCTTATTGCATGTAAATGCTTGACCCATCCTGGCCCCTGGGCGCCCCACTACACAGGCGAGGGGCTTTTTGACAGTGTTTTACTTTTTTTTGTCATTTTTTGATACCATTTTTTGCAGGCATGCCCATAAAAATGTAAGGATTGTGTCTGCAAAATTTCAGAATTTTTTGATGTCATTTTTATTTTATTTAATTTTTTAAATATGAAAAAAAAAAGAAAATCATAAAAAAATAGAATATTCATCAAAAAATGGTGCCACTTATCGCATTAATTCCTGAAAATCGTATATTAATTTTAGAATGCAAAACACAAATAAAAATGTACATTTTTTACCATCCCGGCCCCTAAGTGCCCCACTACGCGATCCGGAGGCCTTTTGACAACGTTTTACTTTTTTTGTCATTTTTTGCAGGCATGCCCATAAAAATGTAAGGATTGTGTCCGCCAAAATTCTATAATTTTTTGACGTCGTTTTTATTTTCTTTAATTTTTTAAAGATGAAAAATAAATAATATCATAAAAAATAGAATATATTCATCAAAAAGTGGTAGCGCTTGTTGCATTAATTCTGAAAAATCGTATATTAATTCTACAAATGTAAAACATAAATATAAATATAAATGTTTGACCCATCTCGGTCCCTAGGCACCCCACTACGCAAGTGACTTTTTGACAGCGTTTTACTTTTTTATCATTTTTTTAGGCCATTTTTGCAAGCGTGCCCAGAAAAATGTCAGGATCGTGTCTGCAAAATTTAATAATTTTTAAGATCATTTTTATTTTATTTTATTTTTCAAAGATAAAAAATAAAGAAAACCATAAAAAAATATAATATTCATCAAAAAGTTGTGGTGCTTGTTACATTAACTACTAAAAATCGTATGTTAATTTTAAAATGCAAAACATAAATAAAAATATAAATTTTTGAACCATCCCGTCCTTCGGCGCCCCACGACATGGGCTGGGGGCTTTTTGACAGCGTTGTACTTTTTTATCAATTTTCTAAGTCATTTTTTCTAGCCATGCCCAAAAAGATGTAAGGATAGTGTCTGTAAAATTTCACAATTGTTTGACATCGTTTTTATTTTTTTTTTATTTTTCAAAGATGAAAAATAAAGAAGACCATAAAAAATAGAATATTCATCAAAAAAAGGTGCCGCTTATTATATTAATTCTTAAAAATCGTATTCTAATTTTAGAATACAAAACATAAATAAAAATGTAAATTTTTTACCCATCCCGGCCCCTGGGCGCCCCACTACACGAGCAGGGGGCTTTTTTGCAATGTTTTACTATTTTGCCATTTTTTTAGGCCTTTTCTTGCAAGCATGCCCAGAAAAATGTCACAATCGTGTATGCAAAATTTCATAATTTTTTAACGTCATTTTTTTTTATTTTATTTTTTAAAGATCAAAAAGAAAGAAAATCATAAGAACTATAAAATTCATCAAAAATTGGTGTCGCTTGTTGCATTAATTGCTAAAAGTCGTATGTTAATTTTAGAATGAAAAACATAAATAAAAGGGTAAAGTTTTGACCCATCCGAGCCCCTAAGCTCCCTACTATGCGGGTTGGGGGCTTTTTGACAGAGTCTTACTTTTTTGTCAATTTTCAAAGCCATTTTTTGTAGCCACCCCCAAAAAGATGTCAGGATTGTGTCTGCAAAATTTTATAATTTTTTGAAGTCGTATTTATTTTATTTTTCAAAGTTGAAAAATAAAGAAAATCATAAAAAATAGAATATTCATCAAAAAAATGGTGCCGCTTGTTGGCCTAATTCCTCAAAATCATATGTTAATTTCATAACACAAAACATAAATAAAATTGTAAATTTTTAACCTATCCCAGCTCCCAGGCGCCCAACTACGCGGGCGAAAGTCTTTTCGCCAACGTTTTACTTTTTTTCAAATTTTTTGCCGGCATGTCCATAAAAATGTCAGGATTGTTTCTGCAAAGTTTGATAATTTTTTAACATCATTTTTATTTTATTTTATTTTTCAAAGACAAAAAAGAAAGAAAATCATAAAAAATAGAATATTAATCAAAAACGGTGCCGCTTGTTGCATTAATTGCTGAAACTCGTATGTTAATTTTAGAATGTAAAACATAAATAAAAATGTAAATTTTTTACCAATCCCAGCCCCTGGGCGTCCCACTACGCAGGCCGGCGGCTTTTTCATAGCCTTTTGCTTTTTTTGTCCTTTTTTGTGGCCATTTTTTTGTAGGCATGCCCAAAAAAATGTCAGGATCGTTTCTATAAAATTTCATAAGTTTTTGACGTTGCTTCTATTTTACTTAATTTTTCGAAGACAAAAAATAAAGAAAATCATAAAAAATAGAATATGCATCAAAAAGTGGTGGCGCTTATTGTATTAATTCCTAAAAAATGTATATTAATTTTAGAATGTAAAACATAAATAAAAATGTAAATGTTTGACCCATCCCGGCCTCTAGGCACCCCATTACGCAGGCGGGGGGCTTTTTGACAACGTTTTACATTTTTTTTATCATTTTTAGACCATTTTCTGCAGGCATGCCCATAAAAATGTAAGAATTGTGTCTGCAAAATTTCATAATTTTTTGACGTCGTTTTTATTTTATTTTATTTTTCAAATACGAAAAAGAAAGAAAATTATAAAAAATAGAATATTCATCAAAAACATGGTGCGCTTGATGCATTAATTCGTAAAAATCATTCATGAATTTTATAATGCAAAACATAAATAAAAATGTAAATTTTTTACCTGTCCCAACCCCTGGGTGCCCCACTACGCGGGCCGGGGCTTTTTGACAGCATTTTACTTTTTTGTCATTTTTTGATGCCATTTTTTGCAGGCATGCGCATAAAAATGTATGGATCGTATCTGCAAAATATCATAATTTTTTGATGTCATTTTTATTTTATTTTATTTTTCAAAGACACGAAATAAAGAAAATCATAAAAAATAGAATATTTATCAAAAAGTGGTGGCACTTGTTGCATTAATTCCTAAAAATCGTATATTAATTTTAAAACAGAAAAAATAAATAAAAATATGAATGTTTGACCCATCCCAGCCCTTGCACGCCCTACTACACAAGCGGGGGGCTTTTTTACAGCGTTTTTCTTTTTTTTGTCATTTTTTGCAACTACTCAGAAAGATGTAAGGATCGTGTCTGCAAAATTTCATAATTTTTTGACATCGTTTTTATTTTATTTTATTTTTCAAACATGAAAATAAAGAAAATCATAAAAAATAGAATATTCATCAAAAAAGGGTAGCGCTTGTTGCATTAATTCCTAAAAATCATATATTAATTTTAAAATACAAAACATAAATAAAAATGTAAATGTTTGACCCATCCTGGCCCCTGGGCGCCCCACTACGAGGGCCAGGGGCTTTTTGACAGCGTTTTACTTTTTCGTCACTTTTTGAGGCCATTTTTTGCAGGCACACCCAGAAAAATGTAAGGATCGTGTTTACAAAATTTCAGAATTTTTTGACGTCGTTTTCATTTTATTTTATTTTTCAAAGATGAAAAATTAAGAAAATCATAAAAAATAAAATATTCATCAAAAAATAGTGTCGCTTGTTGTATTAATTCTTGAAAATCTTATGTTAATTTTAGAATGTAAAGCATAAATAAAAATATAAATTTTTAACCCATCGCAGCCCCTAGGCCCCACTTCAGGGGGTCAGGGACTTTTTGACAACATTTTACTTTTTTGGTCATTTTTTAAGGCCATTTTTTGTGAAAAGGCCGAGAAAAATGTAAGGATCATGTCTGAAAATTTTCATAATTTTTTGACGTCGTTTTTATTTTATTTTATTATTTAAAGACAAAAAATAAAGAAAATCATAAAAAATTGATTATTCATCAAAAAATGGTGCGCTTGTTGCATTAATTTTTAAAAATCATATATTAATTTTAGAATGCAAAACATAAATAAAAATGTAAATTTTTTACCCATCCCGGTCCCTGGGCGCCCTACTACGCGAGCAGGGGGTTTTTGACAGCGTTTTACTTTTTTTTTGTTATTTTTTAGGTCATTTTTTGCAGGTGTGCCCAGAAAAATGTCAAGATCGTATCTGCAAAATTTCATATTTTTTTAACGTCGTTTTTATTTTATTTTATTTTTCAAAGATGAAAATTAAAGAAAATCATAAAAAAATAGAATATTCATTAAAAAATGGTGCCGCTTATTGTATTAATTCTTAATAATCGTATATTAATTTTAGAATGTAAAACATAAATAAAAATGTAAATTTGTGTACCATCTCGGCCCCTGGGCACCCCACTATGCTGCGAGCTGGGGGCTTTTAGACAGTGTTTTACTTTTTTTGTCATTTTTTGTAGGCATGCCCAAAAAAATGTTAGGATCATGTATGCAAAATTTCATAATTTTTTGACGTCGTTTTTATTTTATTTTATTTTTCAAAGATGAAAAATAAAGAAAATCATAAAAAAATAGAATATTCATCAAAAAATAGTGGCGATTGTTGCATTAATTCCTAAAAATTGTATATTAATTTTAAAATGTAAAACATAAATAAAAATGTAAATGTTTGACCCATCCCGGCCCCTGGGCGCCCCACTACATAGGTTGAGGACTTTTAACAGCGTTTTACTTTTTTTTGTCATTTTTTGAGGCCATTTTTTGCAGGCATGCTCAGAAAAATGTAAGGATCGTGTCTACAAAATTTCAGAATTTTTTGACGTCGTTTTTATTTTTAAAGATGAAAAGTAAAGAAAATAATAAAAATAGAATATTCATCAAATAATGGTGCCGCTTGTTGCATTCATTCCTAAAAATCGTGTATTAATTTTAGAATGCAAAACATAATTAAAAATGTAAATTTTTTACCTATCCCGGCCCCTGGGTGCCTTACTACGCGGGCCGGGGGCTTTTATACAGCGTTTTTCTTTCTTTTTTTCATTTTTGAGGCCTTTTTTTGCAGGCATACCCAGAAAAATGTAAAAATCATGTCTGTAAAATTTCATAATTGCAGGCATGCCCATAAAAATGTAAGGATTGTGTCTGCAAAATTTCAGAATTTTTTGATGTCATTTTTATTTTATTTAATTTTTTAAATATGAAAAAAAAAAGAAAATCATAAAAAAATAGAATATTCATCAAAAAATGGTGCCACTTATCGCATTAATTCCTGAAAATCGTATATTAATTTTAGAATGCAAAACACAAATAAAAATGTACATTTTTTACCATCCCGGCCCCTAAGTGCCCCACTACGCGATCCGGAGGCCTTTTGACAACGTTTTACTTTTTTTGTCATTTTTTGCAGGCATGCCCATAAAAATGTAAGGATTGTGTCCGCCAAAATTCTATAATTTTTTGACGTCGTTTTTATTTTCTTTAATTTTTTAAAGATGAAAAATAAATAATATCATAAAAAATAGAATATATTCATCAAAAAGTGGTAGCGCTTGTTGCATTAATTCTGAAAAATCGTATATTAATTCTACAAATGTAAAACATAAATATAAATATAAATGTTTGACCCATCTCGGTCCCTAGGCACCCCACTACGCAAGTGACTTTTTGACAGCGTTTTACTTTTTTATCATTTTTTTAGGCCATTTTTGCAAGCGTGCCCAGAAAAATGTCAGGATCGTGTCTGCAAAATTTAATAATTTTTAAGATCATTTTTATTTTATTTTATTTTTCAAAGATAAAAAATAAAGAAAACCATAAAAAAATATAATATTCATCAAAAAGTTGTGGTGCTTGTTACATTAACTACTAAAAATCGTATGTTAATTTTAAAATGCAAAACATAAATAAAAATATAAATTTTTGAACCATCCCGTCCTTCGGCGCCCCACGACATGGGCTGGGGGCTTTTTGACAGCGTTGTACTTTTTTATCAATTTTCTAAGTCATTTTTTCTAGCCATGCCCAAAAAGATGTAAGGATAGTGTCTGTAAAATTTCACAATTGTTTGACATCGTTTTTATTTTTTTTTTATTTTTCAAAGATGAAAAATAAAGAAGACCATAAAAAATAGAATATTCATCAAAAAAAGGTGCCGCTTATTATATTAATTCTTAAAAATCGTATTCTAATTTTAGAATACAAAACATAAATAAAAATGTAAATTTTTTACCCATCCCGGCCCCTGGGCGCCCCACTACACGAGCAGGGGGCTTTTTTGCAATGTTTTACTATTTTGCCATTTTTTTAGGCCTTTTCTTGCAAGCATGCCCAGAAAAATGTCACAATCGTGTATGCAAAATTTCATAATTTTTTAACGTCATTTTTTTTTATTTTATTTTTTAAAGATCAAAAAGAAAGAAAATCATAAGAACTATAAAATTCATCAAAAATTGGTGTCGCTTGTTGCATTAATTGCTAAAAGTCGTATGTTAATTTTAGAATGAAAAACATAAATAAAAGGGTAAAGTTTTGACCCATCCGAGCCCCTAAGCTCCCTACTATGCGGGTTGGGGGCTTTTTGACAGAGTCTTACTTTTTTGTCAATTTTCAAAGCCATTTTTTGTAGCCACCCCCAAAAAGATGTCAGGATTGTGTCTGCAAAATTTTATAATTTTTTGAAGTCGTATTTATTTTATTTTTCAAAGTTGAAAAATAAAGAAAATCATAAAAAATAGAATATTCATCAAAAAAATGGTGCCGCTTGTTGGCCTAATTCCTCAAAATCATATGTTAATTTCATAACACAAAACATAAATAAAATTGTAAATTTTTAACCTATCCCAGCTCCCAGGCGCCCAACTACGCGGGCGAAAGTCTTTTCGCCAACGTTTTACTTTTTTTCAAATTTTTTGCCGGCATGTCCATAAAAATGTCAGGATTGTTTCTGCAAAGTTTGATAATTTTTTAACATCATTTTTATTTTATTTTATTTTTCAAAGACAAAAAAGAAAGAAAATCATAAAAAATAGAATATTAATCAAAAACGGTGCCGCTTGTTGCATTAATTGCTGAAACTCGTATGTTAATTTTAGAATGTAAAACATAAATAAAAATGTAAATTTTTTACCAATCCCAGCCCCTGGGCGTCCCACTACGCAGGCCGGCGGCTTTTTCATAGCCTTTTGCTTTTTTTGTCCTTTTTTGTGGCCATTTTTTTGTAGGCATGCCCAAAAAAATGTCAGGATCGTTTCTATAAAATTTCATAAGTTTTTGACGTTGCTTCTATTTTACTTAATTTTTCGAAGACAAAAAATAAAGAAAATCATAAAAAATAGAATATGCATCAAAAAGTGGTGGCGCTTATTGTATTAATTCCTAAAAAATGTATATTAATTTTAGAATGTAAAACATAAATAAAAATGTAAATGTTTGACCCATCCCGGCCTCTAGGCACCCCATTACGCAGGCGGGGGGCTTTTTGACAACGTTTTACATTTTTTTTATCATTTTTAGACCATTTTCTGCAGGCATGCCCATAAAAATGTAAGAATTGTGTCTGCAAAATTTCATAATTTTTTGACGTCGTTTTTATTTTATTTTATTTTTCAAATACGAAAAAGAAAGAAAATTATAAAAAATAGAATATTCATCAAAAACATGGTGCGCTTGATGCATTAATTCGTAAAAATCATTCATGAATTTTATAATGCAAAACATAAATAAAAATGTAAATTTTTTACCTGTCCCAACCCCTGGGTGCCCCACTACGCGGGCCGGGGCTTTTTGACAGCATTTTACTTTTTTGTCATTTTTTGATGCCATTTTTTGCAGGCATGCGCATAAAAATGTATGGATCGTATCTGCAAAATATCATAATTTTTTGATGTCATTTTTATTTTATTTTATTTTTCAAAGACACGAAATAAAGAAAATCATAAAAAATAGAATATTTATCAAAAAGTGGTGGCACTTGTTGCATTAATTCCTAAAAATCGTATATTAATTTTAAAACAGAAAAAATAAATAAAAATATGAATGTTTGACCCATCCCAGCCCTTGCACGCCCTACTACACAAGCGGGGGGCTTTTTTACAGCGTTTTTCTTTTTTTTGTCATTTTTTGCAACTACTCAGAAAGATGTAAGGATCGTGTCTGCAAAATTTCATAATTTTTTGACATCGTTTTTATTTTATTTTATTTTTCAAACATGAAAATAAAGAAAATCATAAAAAATAGAATATTCATCAAAAAAGGGTAGCGCTTGTTGCATTAATTCCTAAAAATCATATATTAATTTTAAAATACAAAACATAAATAAAAATGTAAATGTTTGACCCATCCCGGCCCCTGGGCGCCCCACTACATAGGTTGAGGACTTTTAACAGCGTTTTACTTTTTTTTGTCATTTTTTGAGGCCATTTTTTGCAGGCATGCTCAGAAAAATGTAAGGATCGTGTCTACAAAATTTCAGAATTTTTTGACGTCGTTTTCATTTTATTTTATTTTTCAAAGATGAAAAATTAAGAAAATCATAAAAAATAAAATATTCATCAAAAAATAGTGTCGCTTGTTGTATTAATTCTTGAAAATCTTATGTTAATTTTAGAATGTAAAGCATAAATAAAAATATAAATTTTTAACCCATCGCAGCCCCTAGGCCCCACTTCAGGGGGTCAGGGACTTTTTGACAACATTTTACTTTTTTGGTCATTTTTTAAGGCCATTTTTTGTGAAAAGGCCGAGAAAAATGTAAGGATCATGTCTGAAAATTTTCATAATTTTTTGACGTCGTTTTTATTTTATTTTATTATTTAAAGACAAAAAATAAAGAAAATCATAAAAAATTGATTATTCATCAAAAAATGGTGCGCTTGTTGCATTAATTTTTAAAAATCATATATTAATTTTAGAATGCAAAACATAAATAAAAATGTAAATTTTTTACCCATCCCGGTCCCTGGGCGCCCTACTACGCGAGCAGGGGGTTTTTGACAGCGTTTTACTTTTTTTTTGTTATTTTTTAGGTCATTTTTTGCAGGTGTGCCCAGAAAAATGTCAAGATCGTATCTGCAAAATTTCATATTTTTTTAACGTCGTTTTTATTTTATTTTATTTTTCAAAGATGAAAATTAAAGAAAATCATAAAAAAATAGAATATTCATTAAAAAATGGTGCCGCTTATTGTATTAATTCTTAATAATCGTATATTAATTTTAGAATGTAAAACATAAATAAAAATGTAAATTTGTGTACCATCTCGGCCCCTGGGCACCCCACTATGCTGCGAGCTGGGGGCTTTTAGACAGTGTTTTACTTTTTTTGTCATTTTTTGTAGGCATGCCCAAAAAAATGTTAGGATCATGTATGCAAAATTTCATAATTTTTTGACGTCGTTTTTATTTTATTTTATTTTTCAAAGATGAAAATTAAAGAAAATCATAAAAAAATAGAATATTCATTAAAAAATGGTGCCGCTTATTGTATTAATTCTTAATAATCGTATATTAATTTTAGAATGTAAAACATAAATAAAAATGTAAATTTGTGTACCATCTCGGCCCCTGGGCACCCCACTATGCTGCGAGCTGGGGGCTTTTAGACAGTGTTTTACTTTTTTTGTCATTTTTTGTAGGCATGCCCAAAAAAATGTTAGGATCATGTATGCAAAATTTCATAATTTTTTGACGTCGTTTTTATTTTATTTTATTTTTCAAAGATGAAAAATAAAGAAAATCATAAAAAAATAGAATATTCATCAAAAAATAGTGGCGATTGTTGCATTAATTCCTAAAAATTGTATATTAATTTTAAAATGTAAAACATAAATAAAAATGTAAATGTTTGACCCATCCCGGCCCCTGGGCGCCCCACTACATAGGTTGAGGACTTTTAACAGCGTTTTACTTTTTTTTGTCATTTTTTGAGGCCATTTTTTGCAGGCATGCTCAGAAAAATGTAAGGATCGTGTCTACAAAATTTCAGAATTTTTTGACGTCGTTTTTATTTTTAAAGATGAAAAGTAAAGAAAATAATAAAAATAGAATATTCATCAAATAATGGTGCCGCTTGTTGCATTCATTCCTAAAAATCGTGTATTAATTTTAGAATGCAAAACATAATTAAAAATGTAAATTTTTTACCTATCCCGGCCCCTGGGTGCCTTACTACGCGGGCCGGGGGCTTTTATACAGCGTTTTTCTTTCTTTTTTTCATTTTTGAGGCCTTTTTTTGCAGGCATACCCAGAAAAATGTAAAAATCATGTCTGTAAAATTTCATAATTTTTTAACGTCTTTTTTATTTTATTTTATTTTTTAAAGACGAAAAATAACCAATGAAGATTTGAACCAAAATTTTTTGTTCAACCTTATGAAACGAAAAAGGGCTTTGAACGAAGATTTGAACCAAAATTTTTTTTGTTCAACCTTATGAAACGAAAAAGGGCTTTGCGTTCCTCCAAGTCTTACCACTCTCTCTGATGAAAAAACACCAATACTTAAGGCAACGGACTTTTAGGAGAAAATCCCGCCCATTGCATACTCGAGGACATGTAGCCACCGCTCTTGAACCAGTGTGAAACAAAGACTGTGACTTGGAAAACCTGTACAGCACACAAAGCATAAGAATCTTGCCCTTTTAAGAGTTACAGTTATCATGTAACGAACTGGTGTGCAAAACGGAAACGGTTAATAACTGACGCATTGCATTCTCATACTTGATTGTTCTCTAATCAATTATGATCTGAAACCATATTTAGCTGAAGCAAGTTAATAGTTTAAAAAATGAATTTCATGATTCTTTCCAGACAAAAGGAGTAAATACAGAGAAAAGTAAGGTGAAAATAATCTCGAAGGAAACATTTGTACAACTTAAAGTTTTATTACACATTTCATCAAGTAGAACATAAACAAGAATACAGGATGATACATCTGAAAGATTGTGACGGAATAACCACTTTCTATCCATGAAGTTCCAAACTAGTAGATTGAACAGCAGAAGAGTATACTCTATAACAATAAAACCAGCATAATATTGTATTCAACCTAATCACTAATGCAGACAGAACACAAAGATCCATTTGCACAGTAAAGCAGCGGCTTTACAGGAACTAGTACTATCGTGGCTTTGCACCGCCATTTTCTTGGATGCTATTAACTGGAGTTGAGGAGCCACTCCTCCGAGAAGCGCTGGATTGCCCTGTGATAGTCCTGCCCATGAACTTCCCTGCTTTGGTCAGGCCACTACCTACGGCTCCAAGCCCGCTTCCAACTAACCCCACACCAGTACCAATGCCACTTCCCACAAGGCCAACTCCAGTGCCAATACCACTTCCCACAAGTCCAACTCCAGTGCCAATACCGGTACCAACCAGCCCAACACCAGAACCAACAAGGGATGCTGCTCCATCAAGAGCATCCATTGTGCTTCCTATAACGCCCTCAGCTTTAAGTTTCTTTCTTGCTTCGAGGATTCTTTTCTCTTCGTCCAGTGCAGCCAGCTGCTCTTCCTTGTTGAACTGATGATACAAGACCTGAGAGCAGAAACCAGTTTTACAAAATTAATAAGAACAATAAAGAAAAGGCACCAGAAGTGGAAAGCAAAAGGCCCTCTTCTTTAGCCCCATTAGGAACGAAAAACATGTAAAAGATAAGATTTACGTCTAGTTGTAGCAAAAGTTAAGTATTATTCCAAAGCCACCAAAATACACAGAAAACAAATGTTCATCACGACCTTGATTGTAACAGTTCCTCTGTCCTTCTTGTCCTTCACTTTCAGCGTGTCGAGTGACGCTAGCAGTCTCAGTTCATACTCTTTTAAAGTTTCTGCTTCCAGCTCAATCAAAGGTAATTTTGCTATTCCCAAGCGCTTGTCTTGCCCAATGTCCTGATCAAAAACCTGTTCAAAGCCAACATGAATTATCTTTTCCCCTCTTCCCATCAGCACTAACTTTAGTTGCAAGTATAATGTTTATCAAAGCAACAAGAAAAAACCCAGTGGACGGAGAAGAGTTCCGTGAACACTTCTTATAAAATATCAGGCCAGCATTTTAGTGTGTTTTTGGATTTAATAAAGACTCGTCGTCTCATTTATATGCATTTCTTTCCCTAAACTGTATGAATTATGCATACGCACTTCATCTGTGTTTGTGGAAACAGAACTTTCCACTGACAAGGCCAAAACTCCAGTTGCGAGGTAAAAACATCATAGACTTTGCTTATATGCCATTTTGTCTCTGCCACTACATTATTCAGAAACTAGGATGCATTACCACAGGCCTTTACATTATTTATACAAAACACAAACACTTGTTCTCAATTTGCACTCCAATCAGCAAAAGCTTCTTGCTTTTATTTGTCCAAATGCTTCCAAAACCATTGTGACTGTCTCCAACTCCAAATCATTGCTAAGGGCTTCATGGCTCGTAGTTAAAAAAATAACAATAAAAAAATAAAATAAAAATAAACACACACACACACACTTTGAGAGAGGCTTCCACTTCCAATATGCCAAAACCTATAGTCAGTTCTCCTAAACTATGACTGTCGGAATCAAGAAAGAGGATAAGGATCATTGACCGGATCCTAATCTAATCCAGTAAATGAGACTTTAGAGATAGAGTTAGGAAGAAGTTATCTTCTTATTAGGGAGTAGTTATCTTATTTTTAAGTTTTATAGATTTCTTAAGATAAGGATCTCCTTCAAGATAAGGGATCCCAGTTAGGTTATTTTTCCTATAAATATTGTAAATGTTATACATAGTAATAATAAGAAGGAATACTTTCAGTCCTAAAAACCTTCATGGTATCAGAGCCGAAACCCTATATTTCCTTCCATGACCGAAACAGCCATTATTGAGGAAAGGAGATCCTCAACTTCCTCTAGGGCAGAAAACCCTAATCACAGGAGCCCTCTCATCTGCCATTCCAATTAACGCTTCATAAATTGGATGGTAAGAATTATCTAGAATGGGCACAAACCGTGAAACTCGCCATAGACAGGAGAGGAAAACTTGGCCATCTAACCGGAGAGGTGAAGCAGCCCGAAACAGGAGATCCAAAACTGAAAACATGGAGGTCTGAGAATTCCTTAGTCATCGCATGGCTGATCAATTCTAAGGAACCAACTATAGGTAAACCTTATTTGTTTCTTCCTACTGCAAGGGATGTTTGGGAAGCTGTTAAAGAAACCTACTCTGATCTTGATAATTTTTCACAAATTTTTTAGTTGAAAACTAAGTTACGGAAGTCTAAACAAGGAGAACGTGAGGTCACTGTGTACTATAATGAGATGGTCTCTTTATGGCAAGAATTAGATCAATGCTACAATGACGAGTGGGATTGTCCAACCAATAGTGTAAGATTCATGAAAAAAGAGGAGAATGACCGAGTATACTTGTTTCTGGCCTGGTTAAATCGGGAGTTTGATGAAGTTAGGTCTCGAATTCTTGGGAGAAAACCACTTCCTACTCTTCGGGAGGCTTTTTCTGAAATTAGACGAGAGGAAGGGAGAAGAAAGGTTATGTTAAAACCTGAAACAGATTCTAAATCTATTACTGACAATTCTGCCCTTGTTTCAATGAGGAATGAAACCGAAACTGACAAGAAGAAGAAGCCTTGGTGTGATCACTGCAAAAAGCATTGGCATACACGTGAAAATTGCTGGAAAATCCATGGGAAGCCTCCGAATTGGAAGAAGAAGACTGCCACAGCAAATGCCGCAGATAATAGAGCTCTCCAATCATCCAGTGAGGAACAAGGACAACAAAGTACTTCAAAGATGTCTCCCTTTACAAAGGATCAATTAGAGCATTTATACAAACTCTTCCAATCTCCAAACCTCCGAGTAAATCCTTCTTGCTCCTTTGTTCAAACAGGTAACCTTGCCTCTGCTTTCCTCAGTGTCAATCCTCAACAAAATAGCCCCTGGATAATAGATTCAGGAGCTACCGATCACATGACAAGTTGCTCCCATTTTTTTTCCACTTATACTCCATGTGCAGGGAACAAAAAAATTCGAATTGATGATGGTTCCTTCTCAGCAATTGCTGGGACAGGAAAAATTGTTATTTCACCTTCCCTAATCCTACATGATGTACTCCATGTTCCAAAACTTTCTTATAATCTTGTGTCTGTCAATAAAATTGCAACAACTCTAGATTGCCGTGCCATATTTGATTCTTCTCAGTGTTTCTTTCAGGAAGTGGTCTCAGGGAGGACGATTGGCAGTGCTAGGGAAAGTGAAGGCCTCTATTTTCTTGAAGATGGAACTAACTCCGGACAACAAGTTCAGAATACTTGCTTACATTCTACTTTTATTTCTAATGATGTTATGCTTTGGCATTATAGACTAGGACATCCGAGGTTTTATTATTTAAAACACTTGCTACCATATTTATTTAGAAATAAAAATCCATCTTTGTTTAAATGTGAGATTTGTGAATTGGCTAAACACCAGCGTTCCTCGTTTCCTTCTAGACCTTATAAACCATCAAAACCATTCATGTTAATCTATAGTGATGTTTGGGGACCATCTAGATTGTCAATAATATTTGGAAAAAAATGGTTTGTGAGTTTTATTGATGATCATACTCGGTTGACCTGGGTATACTTATTACGTGAGAAATCTAAAGTAAAGGATATATTCCAGGCCTTCTATACAATGGTTGAGACACAATTTCAGGAAAAAAATAAGAGTGTTTAGGAGTGACAATGGTAGAGAATACTTTAATGAAATCTTAGGAGGAGTTTTTTCAGAAAAAGGCATAATACATCAAAGTTCATGTTTTGACACTCCACAACAAAATGGGATAGTTAAAAGAAAAAATAAACACCTCTTAGAAGTCACGAGGGCATTATTATTTACTCATAATGTTCCTAAGTATCTCTGGGGGGAAGCACTCTTAACTACAACCTATCTTATAAATCGTATGCCTACCAAAATCCTGAATTATAAGACACCTTTAAGTGTTTTCAAAAATGTCTTTCCTACTTCAAAGTTAACTAACGATTTACCTTTAAAAGTGTTTGGGTGCACTACTTTTGTTCACATCCATGACTGAAACCGAGGTAAATTAGATCCCCGAGCTAGGAAGTGTGTCTTCGTAGGCTATGCTCCTAATCATAAAGGATACAAGTGCTATGACCCAAGTTCTAAAAAATTGTTTGTTACAATAGATGTCACATTCTTTGAATCTCAGCCGTTTTTTCAAACTCATCTTCAGAGGGAGAGCATACATGAAGATTCGGATTTTCTTCAAACAGCAAGCTCAAACTCAAATCCCAGTTTTTTTAATAAATATGGAGTTTAGTGACTTAAATAATGAGAACTTAAATCCCAGGCCTATAGAACCATCTCATGACATTGATAGAAATACAAATGGGGAACAAACAGGTACAAAAAAACTGCTTGTCTACAGGAGAAAGAACCGGAACCAAGGGAATGAGGCTGACACCTCCCAACACTGCCAAGAATCTGCACCCCAGACCACTCCAAATCCAGTTGAGATTCCAAGTAATCCTCACAACGAACCTACTCTTACTAGTCCTATTTCTGAGCCTCGTTTTTCTGAACCAAACATACCTGATCTTGATATTCCCATTGCTCACCGTAAAGGTGTCAGAGATTGTGTAAAGTATCCTATGTCTAACTTTGTTTCCTACAAAAAAACTGTCACCCATGTTCTCTGCATTAATCTCACAATTGTCTAGTGTGGAGATTCCGAAGAACGTACAGGATGCTCTAAAAATTCCTGAGTGGAAGGAGGTTTTTCTTGAAGAAATGAAGGCCCTTGGAAAAAATAGAACGTGGGAAGTAATGGAATTACCAAAGGGAAAAAAGACCGTTGGCTGCACATGGGTATTCACAACGAAGTACAAATCAGACGGATCCCTGGAAAGATACAAGGCTCACTTGGTAGCTAAGGGATTTACTCATACTTATGGTATTGATTATCTTGAAACTTTTGCACCTGTGGCAAAACTCAATACTGTAAGGGTACTCTTAACAGTTGCAATTAATCTCGACTGGCCACTTCAACAACTAGATGTGAAGAATGCTTTCCTCAATGGTGATTTAGATGAAGAAGTCTATATGGATCCACCTCCTGGCTTTGAAGGGAAATATGGATCAATGGTATGTAAACTGAAAAAGTCCCTGTATGGCCTAAAGCAATCTCCAAGGGCTTGGTTCGAAAGATTTACTCAATTTGTGAAGAAACAAGGATACACCCAGGGACAAGCTGACCACACAATGTTCACAAGGCATTCAACCGATGGGAAGATAGTTGTTCTCATAGTATATGTCGATGATATTATTCTTACTGGAGATGACATAGTTGAGATGGGACGCTTAAAACAGGGTCTGGCCTCTGAGTTCGAGATCAAGGACTTAGGTTTACTCAAATACTTCCTCGGTATGGAGGTAGCCCGATCAAAGAAAGGGATTGCAGTATCACAAAGGAAATATGTGATTGATTTACTTGAAGAAACAGGGATGAGTGGATGTCGTCCTACTGAAACACCAATTGATCTGAATCAAAATTTTGAAAATAGAGGAGGAAGACCAGTAGATACTGCCCGATATCAAAAACTAGTTGGAAAGTTAATCTATTTGTCACACACATGACCAGATATAGCATTTGCTGTGAGTCTGGTAAGTCAATTCATGCATTCTCCCCAGGAGGAACATCTTCAAGCTGTCTACCGCATCCTAAGGTATTTAAAGGGCTCACCAAGAAAAGGATTGTTCTTTGAGAAAAGTGAAAAACGGAGTATTGAGGGATACACAGACGCAGATTGGGCAGGGCCTACTATGGACAGGCCTGCTGAAACACCAATTGATCCAAATCAAAAGTTTGAAAATAGGGGAGGAAGACCAGTAGATACTGCCCGATATCAAAAACTAGTTGGAAAGTTAATCTATTTGTCACACACACGACCAGATATAGCATTTGCTGTGAGTCTGGTAAGTCAATTCATGCATTCTCCCCAGGAGGAACATCTTCAAGCTGTCTACCGCATCCTAAGGTATTTAAAGGGCTCACTAGGAAAAGGACTGTTCTTATTGAGGGATACACAGACGTAGATTGGGCAGGATCTACTATGGACAGGAGGTCCACTTCAGGCTATTGCACATTCGTATGGGGAAATTTAGTGACTTGGAGGAGCAAGAAGCAGAATGTAGTGGCTAGGAGTAGTGCTGAAGCAGAATATAGGTCTATGGCACTAGGAGTTTGCGAGATGGTGTGGCTTAAGCGAATCCTAGAAGAACTAAGAAGACCTGCGACAACACCTATGAGATTGTACTGCGACAACAAGGCAGCCATCAGTATTGCCCACAATCAAGTTCAACATGACAAAACGAAGCACATCGAGATCGACAGACATTTCATAAAAGAGAAGATTGAAGCTGGAACAATATGTATGCCGTTCATTCCAACCTTACGACAAGTCGCTGATATTCTCACTAAGGGACTGTTCAGACCAAGATTTGAAGAACTTACTAGCAAGTTGGGCACGATAGATATCTATGCACCAACTTGAGGGGGAGTGTCGGAATCAAGAAAGAGGATAAGGATCATTGACCGGATCC
>NW_010359472.1:423829-427122 GCF_000414095.1 Morus notabilis | reverse complement strand
CACTCTTTCATACAAGGTCAGAAAAGCATAATACTAATTCTTTAGAAAGAGCCATTTCTTTTTTTTTAGGGATTTAGAGAGACAGACAAAGACATTATTGAATAGCCACGCACTTTTACAGTAACCGTAGAGATGTTTGAAAAGGCATAGTCAGTAAAAGAAGGACAGACCAGTGTGAAGCAAGGGTGAAATAGAACGGACTTTAGTATAACAACCTCAATAATAAGAGACTGTGTCTCCTTGTCTTCTGCAATCAGCTCGAATGTTTGATTCCAGACAGGATTCAGGTTGTTTTCAACGACCTTGGTTTTAACCTTGAACAGTGGCCTTATTTGCACAACAACGTATGGATCAGATTTCCCAATCATTTCCATGTTCTTCAAGTTGTTAGCTTTCACAATTGTTAAGGAAAGCTTTCCCTGCGGCTTAAGCTCCAATTCACTGTATAAAATCACAGATTAGTCAAATTTAAACATACGTATTTACAGATATGTGTGTGCAGCATAAAGCACCAGCATAAAAAAACATGCATATCCGTTTTTATTATGCATCCAACAGACACACATGTACATACGTAAATGCATGCACACGCAAACGTACAAACATGTAGGCATGTAGATCAGCTTAATATGTGAACATTAGCTTTATCACCTGCTTTAAACATGGAACATAAAGACTAGGGTATATATCCATTTATTAACCTTCCCAGCCAAAAGAAAAGGAATTTTCATTCATGCTATTGATTTCAGTTGTACTTTTTACTAATCAATGTAAAGATTAAGAACACAGGATCTTAGATTAAACTTGTGTTAGTAACTTTTGTCGTCTTCACTAAACCTATGAACGCGCTCATAAACTAAACGAGAAAGAATTAAGCCAAAAGCTTCAATCTCATCTCAGCGTGCTTGTTAACAAAACTGTAAGAAAAGCCAATATATTTCTGCCAGCCCACACTAGTAAAAGCTAATTTAGAAATGTCTCTGGGAATATACTAGAGAGAGAAGCAAGAAACATAAGATAATATACAAGTACATGTAATTCATTAATACCTTGTATCAACAGGAATACCACCAATTGGAACAACAATCCTGTGGGGCCACTGAAGCATATCCGTGACAATTGAATTGACAGTATCCTGACAAGTATTTGAAACAACAAAAAGTCTAAGAAACAAAATAAATCAATCAGAAATAATGACTAATCAATAGAAAAGCTTACATCTATCATATCTGAAATTCCAGGAATGGCAGTTAAGCTTCCACCAACAGCCTTTAGCGTATAATCAATTCTAGGTTTTGGCTGATTAAATGTATAAACGAATTAGTCACTTTAAAAAGTAATGCACACATAAAATATTTATCACTTCTACTTGTCCATTGAACGAAAGATATGGGTATATTATATAGAAACCATATTTGTGGAAAAAGAATTTGATAGAGCGCCCAATTTAGAGAGAGGGAGAGAGAGAGATGAAAGAAGACAGTGGAAGGAGTGACAAATACTTATGGATATGCAAACAGGCAAGAAACTCAGAACCTATAAGAGATACCTCGGAAAGCAGGGCAACAACAACTGCAGAAATACAAGGAATCTCTTCAGCAAGTTGGAAGATAACACGAACAACAGTAAAAACTTGAAGATCCTTCAACTGCAGCAGATTTTACCACAAAAATTCTCAATAAAAAGTCTACCCAAGAATGAGACATGGACAGTAGCATGCACTACCGTTAAACACAGAAGAAAACTGCTGAGATGCATAATTCAAAACTGTTTACGCAACAACCTGAATTGGAATTGAAGCAACAAGTGCAGCTTCCACACCCAATATGATGCTTGGATCACCACCCCACTTAAAATCAATGTCCATTATGATTTGACCTTTTTGAAGACTCTGGACACGGATTCCTGCATTGATATTTTGAGATGGACAAAATGCTTAAAAGAAACACTTGTAAATAAAATGAAAAAGTAAATTAGTGGATACAGAAATGCATATTCCATAAAGAACCTACAACAACAAAAATGGCAAGAACAGAAATTGATAGAAAGTAGGAAGTAGCTTGATGAACTTGAATTGGAGGAAAAAGCAATATTTTCTAATTATGCAAAAATAATTCAGGAGGGATAGGATACATCAACAGTCAAACATTAAAATGAAAAAGTAAATCAGCGGGTACAGAAATTCATATTCACATAAAGAAACTACAACACATAAATGGCAAGAACAGGAAATTGATAAAAAGTAGGAAGTGGCTTGATAAACTTTGGACTGGTGGAAAAAGCTATCTTCTAATTATGCAAAATAAATTCAGAAGGGATAGGATACATCAACAGTCAAATACTAAAATGAAAAAGTAAATCAGTGGGCACAAAAATCCATATTCACATAAAGAAACTACAACACATAAATGGCAAGAACAGGAAATTGATAGAAAGTAGGAAGTAGCTCGATAAACTTTGGACCAGGGAAAAAGCAATATATTCTAATTATGCAAAATAAATTCAGGAGGGGTAGGATACATCAACGGCCAAACATTCAATGCTTCATATTTTATCTGACTAAACGACTAAAAGTCTAAGATTCATACACAAATCTTATATTGCAACAAGACCCATTAAGGCCAGTTAATAATGAATTTTAAAAGGAACTTTCATTCAACTGAAACTTGGGAGCCAGTTACATCTTTCAAAAGTGGGAGCAGGTTGACTTAGCATGATGGGGAATTGCAAAAGATTATAGAAGTCAAATCACTTGGACAACCTACTTCAAGCTAAAACCTCAAGTCACCATTAAATTACATTCATGAAAAGTGTATCAAAACAATAAAGTTGTATTACACAAGATTAGTGCAGTCAGAACAACTAGGGATGAGGAGATAGAAGAGAACAGAACTAGTGATTGATTTATACCTTCAATTTTCGGTGCTACAGTACCCAGAGACAATTTGCTGAATTTTAATGAAGTAATTCCTGGAGGTCGGTATTCTTCCAATAGTGGTTCAACAGATTCTTTTATCACCAATTCTGCTGCCTGAGAATGAACAACTCCAATTTTATTTGTGTATTTCAATCTCCTTTTGTTAATATCACTTCACCGAAAAGAATGTATTCAGATCTCATGATCTAATCTCTACAACCAGTGTATAGATAGTCAAAGTTACTGCATCTCTTTATTGTTTTCAGTAATAGATAAAATAAAATTCTTCTATCATGTATTTATGAAATTTGCGACCTGGAAGAAGTAAAATTTCAGAAAAAATGAATAAACTATCATGAAATTCGAAGTCAACTTG